>NW_027526361.1:87531847-87691847 GCF_048455015.1 Haemaphysalis longicornis
GTTGGGTAGAAACGAACGCGTTTGAACGTTTTTGACCTCTTCAAACCAATCTTTGGTTGGCCAATCCCTCGGTTGGATTCTGCCACAATCATTATCATTCCACCGTGTATGGCAAGCAACGAGGGACGGGGACAGGGCCCCGAGCAAGAGACTTGAGCTCGCAGGCGACGAACGACAACCTCTTCTTCTTCCTGTCCTCCTTGTTGGGTAACAACGAAACGTGTTTGAAACGTTATGACCTCTTCTGCCAACCTTCGGTTGGCCAATCCTTAGGGGGATCCGGCCACAATCATTATCAATGTGCCTTGTACAATGTGCCGTGTACGGCCGGGACAGGGCCCGAGCAAGAGGAGAAAACGCTCAAGAAGTGCCGACGATAAAAACACCCGAGTGTCCCGCTTACCCAGCATGCGTGAAAATGATAGAATGCTGTGTGCGCCCTACCTACACGACCGAAAACAGGCAAGCTGAAGTCGAAACCAAAACAGGGTTCGCTTCGGAAAGGAGAGATGAACTCAGCCCTAAACTTTATTGCAGCAGTGCAGCTTTTTGGGCCGTTTGCAAACCTAATGGCAACGATGAATTTATCTGCTGCCGCCTCTTCAGCATAGCATAAGAGAGAATCGCTAAGGCCACTTTGTCTACGTCCCCCCCCCCCCCCCCCCCCTGTATTTTTCTGCCAGTGAGCCAAAGTGGTTTCGAAGAGCAAAACCATTTTTGGGAGTTTCTTTAAAGTCGCTGACGCCCAGCCTGATATATATCTTGTTAATATTTGACGCTTGGGCAAGTTAGTTTCATGGCTCTGAATGAGGGGAACAGCGCAAAAATTGGACACTCACAAAAAAGAGGGAAATGACAACATGGCGCTGACTAACAACAGTATTATTTTTTCGGGCACATATATACCATACAAGTAAAAAAAATACAAGAAAAAAGCAAGGACTAACATGATCGTGTCTCTTATCACCTACAGTCGTCACTCGGTACACCCCGCTTTTGCTCCAGAAAACACGTTGCTGCACTAACTTTGGTTAAAAAAAAAAATCACACTTTTCGGGAGAGGGTCAGAGAGGGGCATGCCTACGAAGTTTTTCTTTTAGGCGTACAATTTTCCGCGGCTTCAATAATTTCTCTTGTGGTATTTTCGCTCCTTTTTTTGCTATAACAACAGCATCAGAAAAAATAGGGTTGCATCCGCAATCCCGACAGTGGAGGCCCTGGTGGCCACTGATCGCCTTGTGTGCGTCAGTGGGGCTCTTTTAGTCATTCATTTAAGCACCGTCCTGTTTTTCTCCTATATATGTTTTTTATCAGGGGGACAGCGGAGCCAAATAGACTACGCCTTCCCACGCAGTTTACAAACCGATTTTACGTGCTTTGTGGGAGTGAGAATCCGGCGTTCTTGCTATTTTGTTTTACTCTTAAAACACATCGATGACAATTTGTCAGGGGAAGGGAAATATACCTTTCCTATCTTAGCTATCTTCTATCTTTATATCTTCTATCTTTCCTATCTTCCCTTACCTATCTTTCAAATTTTGTTCAATTCGATGCATGTAGGGAATCACGGTTATTTTTTCACTTCGTTTCATTCTGAGACTTGTAGGCTGTCCTGCGTGTTTCTTTTTGATTTCTGTAGAAATGATTCCGCTACGAATGATAACAGCTATTCAGGAGTACCCCTCTATCTGAAGTCCGTCCACCTGCTTACTAAAATTGTCTGGTATAGAGTGAATACATGACTTGTTTAAGGAATTTCTTAAGCACGCTCTAATAATCAACTTTTTTACGAGCTTAGAATGGAATGAATGAAACTGAGAAGCGGCGTACTGGCGCTTGATTCATAAGACCAGCAGATGTGATTTGGCGAAAAGCAAAGCTTCAGATCTGAAAACCTGATTGTTATTTTGCTAATACTTCAAACGTTAAAACTGGTGGCGTAAAACATCACAAAACTGGTTTAAAATCTGAATTATAATGGTTCGAAATTCCCCTCGTCATATTAGAATTTCAAAAACACCATCGACGTAGCGGAAACTTCTGGTCACAATTGCAATTTGTAGTTGGTCGTGCAGCAGGTTGTCCCGGTCGGTTAAGAAAAGATCGCTCAGAATCGGTGCTACGAAGGAACCAATGCAGCTTCCATTTGTCTTGGATATAAAGCTTACCGTCCCATGTCGTGAATGTCGAGTTTAGGTACAGCCGGTAAAACGCTTGTCTATAACAGCGATTTCAACTTCAACGAGCTACATCCGAAAACTGCGAACATACTCGTTTTAAACATGTCGGAGGCAAAAGCGAAGGGCTAAGACTTCAGAATTCCGCAGTAGTTTTATTCAAATCCCGCTCCGGCGGGGCAGGATAGGGCTGAGAGTACTAACGCTGTGTTATAGACAAGCCTTTACCGGCTGTACATCCTTAAAAAAGCTTAAAAAACCTTAACTGACAAGCCTGTGTTATTTTCAAAGGCAACGGACCGTAATTATTTATACAATCTTTTGAACGATTCAGTAAGCTTTTGAGCGGACAAGCTTTTGAACGGTGAGCGTTTCAAGGACCAAATATTACCATTTTGGTGTTGGGGGCCTGTATACCGCCCGTACAGAGGACAGAAGAGAGTGCTTTGTGGAATCGACTTGATTTTTTCAGGATGGTTTTCACTGTAGTTTTGCGGAGAGTAGAGCATTTGAGGGGGTTGACAGATGGTCCAAGGCTATATTATTTATGTTTTGTTTTTACAGCCCGGCTGCGTCGGGCTGTGTCACCGTTGTCCCAAGGGAAGTGCGTGTTCCATTTTTTCTTTCTTATGCCGCACGGGTTATCTCAATTGGTAGGGAGAATGTTTCGCCCTAACGTCACTAGCCTAGAATAGTCTTCTTTCATCTACAGTGTTCCGATGTAATTCGGCGGTTTGAGAAACACCCGCGGCGGAGATAAATGTTCGCAGAGAAGAAGCCCTGACATTCGATTCGCCAACACTCGCCTGCGCACGTTACTTTGTTGACTTCTGCTTCGCCACCTGTGTATTTTTTGAGTCTTTAGGAGAGCCAAGTTCGCTTCCATAAACATGTTTTTCCTTCAAGACACCTGCGTTATCTTTGGCTTCATGACAACATGGCGCGTGCGCTTGGGACGGCACCGTACTACAGTCCACATTTTGCTGTCGCATGTCTCACTTGCCCTTTCATGGGTACTTCCTAACATACACTTTCTTAGTTAGTATGCTATAGAGGAAACTGCACCTGGAATCCATGTCGTCGGGGCGGGTGTTAGGGGAAGACCCTTACTTCTGCTTGGGCTTGGCCTGATAATTGGATTCTTAAGCGGTTTTTTTTTTATTTGCTTGCGTTCACTATGCATTAGCACGTGCACGAGCTACGAGGTAACCGAATTCCTTTCTGTTCTGTGGTAGGGGTGAACCGTAACAACTTCGTGTTCGGTGAAAGAGCAGGCAGGGCGTAATGGTACCAAACGTTGGTCACGGCGGTGTCGAAGGAACGGATGACTGAGTGGGTGATATGCCGCCGCGAATCTTGTAGCTAACAAAAAATCAAAGAAACCAAACGTACTTCCATGAAGTCAAGATGCCACAGATACGGGCGCCTGCACCGTCCTCTCTTGTCTTCGTACACAACTGTTTAACACCACGTTTTCTTTTTAAGTGCGAATGCACTTCTTAAGCGAGCCTGAAGCGTCCGCCGCCGTCCGCATAGCAACAGCTGCGGGTGCGCGCGCTCCTCGTCTTCCTTGGCAACGGGGGGCGATGGGCGCGCGCTGCCTGGCCGCTGACATGGCACATACCCACGAGGGGGGTTGGCCAAGAATCGGGCGTGAGAAGGCTAATGCACCCGCTTAAAGGAGTACTGACACGAAATTTCAAAGCTGAGATCCGCTCTAGCAATCAAGTACAACGACAACACAAATAGGTGTCTGTGAATAAATGCATCTTTCTTTTTTTTGTAGTTGTGTGTGTGTGTGTGTGTGTGATCTCTCTTTCGCGAACATTACCGAACCGCGCAAATTCAACTCGTGCATTCGCACTTTCACATTCTTCCCCTCGGGGAAATGCGGGGAATTTTTTTCTTCAAGTATGAAGCAACTCGCTCAGCAACAAGTTTTGTTAAATGGTAGCGGACGGTAGGTGCACCGGTTCACAACGAAGGCAACGTTTTCGTAGGCACGCTAAAAACATTTCCACGCTCTTCAAACAATTTATTATTTGAAATAATGGTACAATAATAACAAAAGTCTTTAATGAATTTCCACCAAATTTTAACATTGTTGTTAACCACCAGCTTGGTCTGGAGAATAGTAAGCACAACCGTTCCGCAGAAATACGCTTTACGTCATTTTTTCTTAGCTTCAAAACAGCCTGGTTTATTTTCCACTGATATGATCACACACCATTCTCTGCATTTTTATGGCACTTAGTTCGAATACACGGCCACTAAAACGTTTCTCTCCAAGCCAATGACGAAACTAAGGCGAGCGCATGGTATAACGGAGGCCAATGATGACACAGGCGGCATTGATATGAGCCACATAGACGCTGCGCCAGATTCCTCTCTGTGTAATTGTAAGAAACTCTATGCTTCCTAGGCACAATTTGCGATCACCATAGTGGTTTGTGGTACGCGCGCTTAGAGCCAGTGTTTCTATATGCATGTTTTCCTGTTAGTTCTGCGGTTTACGTAAAGAACGTCGTTCTGGTAGTGTAAAGCGCAGCGTAATTTCGGAACAAATATGCCCGTCTGTACGACATTTCGGCGCACGTTAAACACCCCCAGGGGGTCAAAATTAATCCGGAGCCCCCCACTACGGCACACCTCGTCGCCTGCGTTGCGTCAGCGCGTTAAACCCCACAATCAATCAATTGCGGAACAAATACCTGTACTTTAATCAATTGGCATGAAGTCTAAATGCCTTGCTCCGTAATTAATGGTCCTATAGATGCTAAGCGTCTAGAAGGCTTCTGAGGAATGTAAAGAAAATGACAGCCAGATTTGATAGCGTTTTTAACAGTTTCAATAGGACGCTTTGGGAGGACGCGAACGGGTACCGTCAACTTAGAACTTATTTGCAATAGAGAATTAACTGCGAGGAGCACATGACAGGTACACGACACCATGCTCACCATCAACAGAAAATTTTTTTTTTTAGGTAAGCCCCCGCTTCTCTCCCCCTTCTCTCTCTCTCTCTCTCTCTCTCTCTCTCTCTCTCTCTCTCTCTCTCTCTCTCTCTCTCTCTCTCTCTCTCTCTCTCTCTCTCTCTCTCTCTCTCTCCCCCCCTTAGGGCCTAGCCACCAGGAACGTGCCCGCGCCGCTCATGCACACCAATGCCAATAAGAAACACACCCATCCCTTTTTTTATAACCTCTTTAAAATGTGACAGTCCCCGTCAGAAAAAAACTTCATGTTTGAAGCGTTCCATGTAACGAATAGGAATTCCTAATCTGATAACTATTCTTCACTGCGCATTTCTGATTCCTAATTGGTTTTCAGTTGCTGTGAACTAGGCTAATTACCGAAAAGCGTGTTAATATGGGACAAAAGTTCTAGGTAGGGCCATATTTCGGGATACGTAGGCTTTTTTACGCAAGTGCACAAAAACGCAAAGACAGATACAGCAAGCTGAAGCGCAAAAGAGTACAAAGCATGGAAGAGCATAAGCTCGAAAATACACAGCGCAAAAAAACTATCCCTGCTTTTTTACTCCACAGCTACCCCAAACTTCGACTCGAATTATGATGGCGCAGTTATCAGCTGTCACTTCATGGGTCAATAAGGTAAAGTGGATGGGCGAAGTCTCAAGTCAAACTTTGGTCTCTTGACGGCGTTGTAGAAAGGTCGGCAGTGATTCCTTCTTGTAGCTGCCGGGCGAGTGAGTGAGTGAGTGAATAAACTTCTGTTGCATTCCAATGGCATATTGGAGCCCTTTCGGAGCAACTTGTTTGGCTCCATCGGGAGCAGACACGTTCCAATGGCAGATCGAAAGAAACTAAATCCTGTTCCAATTGCAGATCGAGAGCGCCATTGTAAAAAATCGATCCGTGGAGCAAGAAAAGTTCGTCCCTCGAAAAATTCGCAAAGTCGGCCAGAACTATAAGGGGGGGGGGGTTGTCTTCTTTCGTGACGTCGTCGCCCTCTGCTTCCGCACTACTCGTATGTTTGAATCGCAATGGCGCCCCCTGCTGCAAATACGCGCAACGGCCGCCGTCCCAACGGAAAAATAGATGCTACACGCCAGCGTTCATGCTTGCTACTTAGCGGAAGCGAGTGGGACAGCTGGGGACATGGAGGAAAGAAAAGCTTAGGAGAGGCCCTGACGTCACACCCAGCGCAGCCGGAAACGCCATTTCTGTAAGTCGAATGGCGGACCATTGGCCCTCCATGCCATTGGCGGACTCTTTTTGCCTCTCTCTCTCTCGGTGCACCTTCTCCGCCTCCTCCGTCCTGTATCGCCTCTCTTGTCGTCTGCATCTGCCAGCGCCGAGCCGGCGGAAATCAGCTGATAGGCAGGTAGAAGGCCGTTTTGCAGCGCGTGACCGTGAACCTAAACGCGCGGTTACACTGTTACACGTCTTCAGTGTGGCCGCAGCAGGTTTGCGAAGCGGCTCGCTCTAACAATGCCGCAATGCTCGGTGCCAGGCTGCAAGTCGCGATCGGTACCCAAGGAATTGGGCGTCACTTTCCACCGGTTAGTGCATCATTCCGCTGACAAGTATTGCTGTACATTGGTGTGCATTCATCCTTTGTTTGCAATCGCCGCCGTTTATAGGTGCCCAAGCGATGGAGAACGCCGCAAACAGTGGGCGAACGCCATGCGGCTACCGGACTGGAAAGTGCCCAAGTTTGCGTTGCAGTTTCACTGGCAATCCCAGAGATGACTAGTCAATTAAACGGCCGTTCTATATATATAGGTAAGCAGTACTTCATGCAGATTTCACGCTAAAAAATTGTGGAATGTTTTTACCGTTGTTCGCGTGCCTTCGATAGAATTTTTTGCGAAGGAGGAGGAGGAGGAGCAGGAGGAGGAGGCAAAACATTTTATTGAGTAAAAAAAAATGAGAGGGTGGGTGGCGTCAATAAACTTTTTTTCGCCAAGTTTCAACTTGTCTCTGTGACAATAAATTCAAGGTGATATCAGTTGAAAACGTTCATACACTAACCTCGCAGTATGAAGCGTTGAAAATCGAAATCCAGAGCGAGACCACAAAAAGATCCAGATTCCAGATCCAGCACTCTTCCAGTCAACAGACGGACACCTACTAAGGTAATAGGACGATGGAATTATATCAACTGGGAATCTACCTTGTAACAGTTGCAAAAGCACTGCCGCGCATTGCCGGCCTAGCAAACTATATATTGCGGCGGCGATAACCAAAAAATTGAGTTGCGAATCGTTCGGTTGCAAGTCGCCTACGTACTGCACACGTGTATCACTTCCCGAAAATCTACCAGACGGGTGTCCGCGCGTACGACGGGACGGCGCGTTCACGATATCTGCACTTCAATAGGCGCGTCGTGATCGCGACCGGAGCAATAGCTTGACGCGGTACAAGGTGCACTTGCAAGTAGAAATTAAATGACATATTCCCATCGGCGCAGCTGTCGCAACTCGCAGCATCCTTTTCGAGTTCCGCAAGACCACAGCGCAGCAAAGCGAAGCAGCAATCTTCGCAATCGGACGACAAGGCAGGCGCTGCCTTTCCTCCATGACTGGCGAACGGCGGGCGGGCTGTTGCTAGGACGCCGTTGCTAACGCTACTTACAATGGCCGCCGAAAACACGTGACTTCCTCCACACTTTTGCCAATGCGCGGGGATAGCTGGGGGCCTCTCCTAAGCTTTTTTTTCCTCCATGGCTGGGGATCAGAATCAAGTCTGAGCGGACGAACTTTCTTCGTGATCTCCAGAAGTTAGGAGTGCCCCATGCTACATCGGAGGACATTATTTTTCCTAGGGACCACTGGATTGTGCGAAGAGAGGTGTCTCATCTCCTACTCGGATTCTTGCAGTCTACAGGACTAAGTGAGGTGGGGTGACATTGTGTGTCTGTTATTTTAGGACTAAGTGAGGTGTGATGACTTTGAGAGTCTCTGATATGGTATTGGGGACGATTAGGCGGAGCAATTGCCGGCAGCTATGCAAGGCTAAGTCCGCCCTATCCAACAATACTTACTTACAGAATCAAGTGGCGAGGAGCCCAGCTCGGATGACGACTGGGTGAACAGGGCATGTAAACGCGTCCGGCGTTTCTTTTTTTTTTTCTTTTTTTTCACTTTCCTGAGAACAGGCCGACAAAACTTTCGTCATGGGCGCCATTGGACACCGTCGAGGCTACTTCATCGAAGATGAAGGGGCTTTAGTTGAGACCCGGAAAAGAAAAAAATTGGCCGCGTATCTGCTCCTTTCGTTGCAAATGTCGTCAAAAGACGATAGCCTTTGTAGACTATGGCCAAGGAAATGCCCCACTTTGCTTTCCCGCTCACCTCTCATGATCTCCCTGTACCGTCTCGCTAATCCCAAGGTAAACACACTAAAGTTTTGCTCAGTGCGATTTGAATTTACCGTGTTCCACTGCTACAGGCCGGGTTCCTCGATGTCAGCGCTGCAGTACGGCGGAGACGCGCGTGAATCGAGACGGCCGACTTCAAGGTTTATAGAAACGCGTTGCCGTGCTCCACGTGCGTTCTAAGCAGAACGTGGAACCGAGCTAGTGAAACCGTTCGTTGCTGTTGCCGCGTGATTTCTCATATGCCGCCAGGAGGTGGCGCGGGCAACAGCAGGCGGCGGTTTTCTGCTGTTGATGTAGAATATCATTTGCTACCGAAAAACGAAGCATCCATGAATTTTTTTAAAATAAAGGAAGACTGTAAATATCCCTTGTGTATTCATTTTTGGTCCCATGTTTGCGTAATGTCTTGTTCATGTTCAGCAAAGTTGACAAGTGTGAACATATAAACCGGGCTTACACGCTCACATTTGGCTGTGAGTAGATAAGAATATTTCGCAGTATGCATTTTACTTTGGCCGGGTGGCTGAATCGAGTCACAGACAGAGAGACGGACAGACAGACAGCATACAGACAGACATACAGACAGACCAAAATTTCTGGGTTGAAGTAGCCCAACAAAGACTACCGTCTTTAAAAAGAAAAACGCTTGCAGGGAAGCACACGTTTTTTGAAAGGTCGGGCATAAAGGCTCCCGAAAATATCCTGTTCCCGTCAGGCAGGAGCGTTTGTGTTCCAATGGCAGTTTCGGAGCACCTGCTCTTCTAGAGAGCCGCGTGCTGTGCCGCGGGGCTCGGTGACCACTCCCGACCTGACAGTGAAATTCAACATTTATTCACCCTGTTTAGCTGGGGGTTTCGGTCCTTCGCTGTACGCAGACGGCGGCCAGGTATCCGAGAATTTCAGGTACTCTAACGCGAAATTCGACTAGCGGTGTCATGCTCCTGTCACCGACTTTATAGGCGTCCTTTTTTAATCTCGTGCGAGTGGTTGCAGCGCAGAGGTCCGTGGCGTCTGTGCGCACATAAGCGCGCATTCGTAGCAGTCTCTAATGAAGGTACCATATATGGCAAGATAGCCAGGACTAAGGCAGTCTTAAAAATGAAGTTTTATTTCATTTCACTTTATTTCCGTAGATTATCATTTCCGCAGTGTCCCCCGCACAGGCTAGGACGCCCTCCGGTGCTAGATTGTACCCTGTATTCCTATGAGACTTCAGGTCCGAAGGTAGTGATCGGACTGCCTGCGAACCGTCCAGGACTAGCAAATCGAGGAGGCCCAGTAATACCGGAAATGCCCGCTGCAACCGGTACTCTTTTACAGGGCACCTGCACTCAGCGGCTGTTCTAAACTCCATGTGGCAAATCTCCCTGAGACATTCAAAATAAGAAAATGGTAAATCAATTTATTAGTCGATGAGAAAGCTTGTTCATTACACATTGTCAGAATGTGAACGATTATATTATTTATTTGAAGTGTAGTAGATACAGCGTGGGGCGTCACAGAACAATGGTGTTTTGTCCACTGGCTGGAAGTGGATTCATTCGGTTCTGCACAAAAATACAAGTCCCTTCGTCTAATGGATGGCGATGAGCACAGCATCTATGACAGTTAATACATTAAAAATGATATTGCGCACTAGCAAGGGTCCGGACGTCCACTGCAGCAGTTTTTGTGTTTTTAGGAGTCAGCATTCTTCCTCAGCGATCATCTGAAACTCCTGTTTTGAAAAAAAAAACATACACAAATTATGTAAAGTTTATTGTCCCGTCGTTGTAAGGGTCTCATTTGCAGCCAGCTACAACTCGGCTTCTTAACTTTCTCTACTATAAATAACAATAAGCAAGGTATATATGGTCATAGCGCAGAGCTATCATTTTGTGTCTAGTCTGAAGATATCTCGGTTTCATTTTATTCTCGTTGGCACAACTGCTAATGATGACATCGGATAAAATAGGTTTAGCATTGAACTTAGGTACGTGTGTCGAACAGAAGGAAGGAAGGAAAGAATATCTTGAAAATATGTATCTTAGATTGGTTACATTTCGTATTTTCTGCCTAAAGTGTAGTTTTTAGTAAATGTCAGACGAATGACATGATATTTTTCCAGCGAACACTCTTGTGGAGGACGCTGTGCGTAGTTGGTACGGCAGTTGGTACGGCAGTTGGCACGGCAACGGGGTGTTACTGAAAAGACGGGTGAAGCCATAAAAAACACAATAAATGTATATAATAAAAAGTTGGTATGAATAGAAAAGTAGGTGCTGTGGGGGGGCTTATCGCGCCTTATACTCGAGTACCAGAAAGAACTTCACAAACGATTGACTTTCGCGCGATTCATTTACGAAGCCTTCATCGATGCACCAAAACCACTACAAAATGTACTATGACATTACACTTCCTGAACGCGCATTACGCTCATCCGGCGCCTTTTGTCTGTATCGTTCAGCTCTTGCCGGACGCTGGCTGCAGTGTGACTTCAACCGGCGGTGTTGGCGTTATGTATCACCAGTTGTCGTTCCACGTGCCATACACGTAGCCTCTAATGTGTGGTTTTAGGTCATACGCGTGGTATTCTCATGAGGGCGTGAAACGCTCGCCACCGTGGCTTCGTGTTTTATTTTTGAAGGGCTAATTTTATTGTTGAAGGGCTTATTTTCTTTTGTGGTTTATTATTGAAAGCCGCGTGTGTAGCATCCTTCCTCCTCTCCCTGTTTACGCCGGGCGCTCCGTAGATATCTTCGGTGGAAGCGCGCTTGACCCTCACAATTCGGAAGCTTCCGACTTGATCTTGCCGACTTCGCAGGCGCGGACAATTTACACTTGCGCGTAAAAACGCGTGAAAAAATGATGGCGCATTGCGCTATTTACCGTATTTGCCGGTTAATTACTGTACGTGTTCACTATTGTGCTTACATCACCCAGTCTGCATCAGCTGTATCCGGAGTACCATTTTAACAGCATGAATACAGTGCAAGGATTTGTGAAGCAAGGATAAAGGCCCCTTCCTATTTCATGCTTCCACTGGTAAAGTTTCAATGAAATATGTCTTTTTGCGGACAAACTGCGTTCGAGAATTTGAAGTCCCTAGTTCGTTCAAGTGCTGCGTGATTTGCGATAAATCCTATTAAAAAGGTGGATTTCAGTAACATCATTAGGGTATAGTTTTTATCCATAGAAAAACAAGGCGTCTCAATGGGTAGTATTTGTGTGACAGAAATAATTCGATAAAGTCACCGGCTCTTGAGATACTGAGGGATAGGTTAAAACATCTATCGGCCTTTGCTTGGCTTTAGATGAGATTTCTACAAATACTAAACTGCTCCCGTTGCAGACGTGTAAATTTAGCTTAAAATCGTATATGATAGCTATGAGGCTTCAGAGATATGAAAGTGAAAGTATTTTTGAAAACAAGTCTCACCGTTGTATCTGGAGAGAACTGATATTTTAAAAAATGTAAATGTATTCATAGATGTTGGCGTAAGTTTTTTAAGGAGAACTGCTTTTATAACCATGTGCTGATTAGCCATATCGCTGGCTTCATGAAAGCATGTTTCAGCCGAGTCTTATTCACTTCGTTTGAGAGTGTTCGTTTCCCGGCCGCGGCGGCCGCTTTTCTGATGGAGGCGAAAAGCAAAAACGCCCGTGTGTACGAGATTTCGGCGCACGATAAAGATCCCCAGGTGGTCAAAATTAATCGGGAGCCCTCCACTACGGCGCGCCTCATCGCCTGCGTTGCGTCGGCGCGTTAAACCCCTGAATCAATCAATCAGTCAATCGTTTGAGAGTGATCTTTCGAGAGATCATAGAATTTGTTTTCAAATATTTTACTTAGTTTTGCACAGATGCAAAAGCTGATTCGGCAAACTTACGAAACAATCCTACAATTCAATCCAAATCCTACAATCCAAATCCTACGAATCCTACAATCCTATGATCCTACGAAACAATGACCGAGTTCTGAAAGCACCTCGCAACCAGGAGCTAAGGATTTATCCTCGATGTATGAGAAATCATAACAGATGGTCAAATCTGATTTCACATACCTGTAAAAGTAATGGTTGGGAGGATAACCTAATTCAATCACTTTACGGGACTAAACCTGTTGGACGGTCCGTCAGAACCCCGTTTTAGGCTTTACGTTAAAATTATCTGGTACAAAATAATTTCTTCCGAGCGCCACTTTTCGAGCAAAATTTGGGAGAGAAATAGTTCCTAAACATTACAAAAACTTCCCTTTTTTCACCAGCTGATCGTATATAACGTAAAAATGCCGGATCCCCTGACACTAATATTAGCTGAGGTTGTTTAAGGATGCGACCACTCAAAGTCCTTACTCGGTAAATAAGCTTCAAAAAGTTCAGCTGGTAGGGTACCATAGAATTCCGTTAAGCATTGTCAAAACAAGCACATGTGCTCACCTTGCCGTCCAGTGTTCTTGCAGGCATTTTTGATGCAGTTCTAAAAAATGAAGTTTAAAAATTAAGATAAATTACATCACAGCCACTCAACGAAAAAAGTAATCGAAAATCCCTCTGAAATGGCCTCCCGTTTCTATATTGCCCTTCTTTAACATACGGGTAGTGAAGAACAATGGACTGGTACGTTGCTGGTGTTCTTCAAGAATAGAATTCACAACGTTTGTTCTAGTTCCGTACAAGTTTGCAAAGTAGCGTGCGTGACCTGGGCGCAATTTTCTCGGAAATTTTCGATTTTTACTAAATGTACCGCAAGTTTTCGGCACAAAAGCTGTTCCCTCTCCGTTTTTTATAGCCTCCCTCATGAATAGCATAAAAAGGATAATTACGGGGAGAACGCGCTCGGCGTTTTTTTAACATGTTCAGGATTAATAGGCGTAAAAGTTCAAAGTATTGCTATTCCTTGAAATATTATCTTCGTCAAAACATCTAATATTGAATGTGTATGGCTAGTTGGTACGTATACATTGATACGTATGCAAACAGCAACCCACACAGCGTTGAGCGTGGTCGTATTCCGTCCTTTCGGTGCCGTTGAACACGGTTTTGCACATGTTTAGAACAACACTAACCACAGAAAGAGAAAACGTCCGTGTGATTAAGACAGCGGCAGAGGTGTGGGAAACCAAAAATAGGCGCAAGAAATGTTCTGTTAAAGGCCACAGTTCGATTCACGTTGCACGAATCTTTGGAATGATTCTATGAACGGAACATGAAGGGGTGGTTTTGGAGGCATTCGACTCACCTCTTTTTCATTAGGAGCACGACGACCACAACAGCGGGTAATAAGATGCCAAGTACCAGGCCAACGGCGGCCCACACCCTACCTCCTGCTTTTGCTTTTGCTATTGTCAATGGCGCTGGAAGAACACGCGCACCAACATGTTAGTAATTATTTTTTTTGTAAGCGCTCCCGGCAATGGCCGATTTAACTAAGGCACAAATATGTTTGAAGCCCGATTGCCACTTTCACTATACAGGCTGATTTTAAGCATGAAATACAATGATTTGCCTTGGAATGCAACAATATTGGTCGGGGTTTGAGTCACCAGCGCTCAAACGAAAGTTTTTCTGATGCCATTAGAAGTCGTTGCTGAAGAAAAAGATAAGGTATTCCCGTGGCTGGTAAGGAACTAATCAGTCGCCTAGTGTTTAACTTCCGAGTAATATGGTTATGATCAAATATAAAACTCTCACAGCAAATTCGCACCTGGAATCAGATATAAATATGAACTACCTCGCTCGGATTCTAAAAATAGAATACTCAGGCATTTCTTATAAAGAAGCCGAATGATTGCTAATTATAGTGGGAAATCTGGGCCTGCAGTGTTTTTTTCTGGAGCAGCCTTTTGCTTCTCCGGTGAGATCCGTGAGAATTCCGGTGAGAACTTTATGAACAACACGGCGGTAGAAATGAATCTCAAATATTCGACGTTCAGTTGGCTATGACCTTTATTTCAAACCCAAGTAATCCAATAGTTATTCCGCGACGAAACAGAGTTATGTCATCAAGCCTTGCCGAAAAAGCAGCTCCTCAGTTTGTAACGTCTCAACTCAGCACTGAAAAACAGCCATTAAGGGACAAAATCAATGGAAGGCATCGCAGTATAAACTAGAAGCTTGGAAGGAAGCTTCAATCAATGCCGACTTTTACGTATGTGGCCATTGGGCTTGCGGAAACACATCCAATTATCCCTGGCATTATTTCCCCTTCCTTCGTTCGGGTATGTGTGCTCCATTGTTAGGTATTGCGACTCGGACATGCAGGTTTCTGCTTGAATGTGGTTACATCGACAGTGGGAAAATATGAGACACCCAAAGCCTCATTGGTAAGCTTTCTGGGCTTAACGCAAGTATTGTTGCTGGCATAATGAAATCAATAAACACCTTCTTTTAAATTATAACAAATATGTGTTTATATGTAAAATGTATACTTAACGGTTCAATGCACAGTTTTGCCTTAAAATTACGCGTTTATTGAATCACCCGGTAGGGCTTAACCTTGTTCTAAAAGGTAATAATTGTGACAAAGTTCTTACCAAGCACTTCCTGTTCTTCTGGTTGCATTGGATCTTCCGAAGGCGTCTCTGTGCAACTGAAAAATATTGATTCTCTTGTGACCAGCCGCATCTCAGAGCGATAACTAAACAAAAGCTTAATTTGTTACCGATGAAGCACCGGACATTTCTGCCGTTATAAATTACTCACATGCATTTGTATCCCTCGACAGCGTCAGGCTCGCATAAGCAGTCTTCCGGACAAGAATTTTGAATGCAGATTTCTGTACGGCTTTCTACAGTAGTGCTATGATCTGTAATGAGTATATGAAAAAAAAACTGCAATTTTGCTGAAAACACAATCAATACAGGGTCGTCGTAATTTTGTATTTGCTGTTCTTGGAAATCTTGCGTGTTTAGAGTTCTGAGGTAACCGACAGTTATGCAATGTTAGTTTGCGCACTTGTGAAGTCCGTACACATTTTTAGAAGCTGCTTGAGGACCATGAACCAATTAATTTTTTGTCGGCAATTAAAGTGAGTCCTGTTGATTCTTTTCACATGCGTCGTCTCTAAACTTTCCTAGCCCTTGAAATAACGTTTCGGAATAAAATGAATGCCAAGGAGAACACGAGAAACCTGACAGACAAAGATGCTTAATTGTAGTTTATTTTTTCTGTCAGAAAATTCAACATTTTAGCTTTAATCTCTCTTCATTCACAAGAAAGGAGTATAGACGCTTACGCAGGCGTGAGGTTGTCGGCAAACAATAAAATATTTTAGTGATAGTAAGTTCCCACAGAGTTTCACGCCCCTGTTAAATTGTACAGAGCTTTACAACGCCTAATTAAATGGAGAAATGTTAGCCATCTGAGGTCGGTTGAATCCATTGCAAAAGTACTTAAGCAAAAAATGACAGACTTTTCACTTCCTGAGGCGAGTTTGATGTGATGTCCACTGGTGGTGTAGTCGTCTTTTATTCGCATTATTTATGCAGCAGGACTCCTGTGCAAGCCTTTCATTATAACTAGGATGATTGAATGTCTTTGGTCGCTGTTATAAATTCTGATAATGCAGTGAAAGGTGTCTTAGAGGGTTTGCGGTGCTTTTTCGGTGTTGTTCCCATTGCGAGCAACGAGGAGCGTGAAGCTGCTGTGATAGCGCGAAAAAACAAGCGCTGTGCTTTGATGATTGAGCTCCAACAGGAGCTATCTATCAGAGGTGAGAAATTCGAAATTGGTCGGACGGTGTCGCCGTCGTTCTGTCAGATATTTAAAGCGGGCAGAAGGCGTAACCACAGCTAAACGGCAGGAGGTTAGGTGGGCTAACAACCTTGTCGACAGTGTGTGCGAACACTGCGTAAGCAATTATTGAACGCTTGTTAGTTGATAGAGTTCGCTGTATAATACGCTGAGTAACTATTGTCGGTTTTTTGACGAAGATTGTGTTTAATGACAAAAAGGCTACTATGCCAATTGTTGGTTATATTCATTGCAGCTACATTTCTGAAAGATAGCATTTGACATTGTATTTCTGCAAATCAGTCCCCAAATTGGAATGTAAATCTAGTATCAGGCATTCCTGATCTGGGTGCTTTGGGCTGTCTGCCACCATTGCGTTGCGGCAAACGTTATGTCGGCAGCACCCTGTGGAATAAAGCAGCCAGTCTGGGGTTGTTCTGAAGAGCTCGGGCGTGGCGTATCTTTCTCGGTGCACCCTTCAAGGCCGTGGTAGCTGTGTCTGCAAAAACCTGCTAGTACTCACCCAGCAGTTACTTCTGTTAAAAAGAAGTACTGTGACTTCAGCAGCACCTCAGGTGTAAAGTGCAAGAAAGCACAGGGAACAGAGACGGCATGACTGTTACATGAAGTCTTCTAAAATTGACAGAAAAATGTTAGTCAGAAGAGCATAAAATAATTCATTAGCCTCACCGAATAATCTTATACATCGAATGTGTTCGTCCACTCCACAAGCTTTTAAACAGCCCACAAGATTTCGCGGGAATGTATCAGTTAATTTGTTTATGCGTAAACGAAAGGAAAAACACAAAACTACTTATGTAAAAACGTCACCTTCAGCTAAAGCTTTTGTTTCATTACGGGATAATGCTGACGAAATGATGTGCGAAAGTGAAACAAACCTGGTTCAGAAGGAGATGTATACACTGAGTGCGAAGATGGAGCAACCGTCACGGGGTCAGTGTCCGCCACTGTGTCAGCAGATGATGTGGCTAAATTTTTCTCAGTAGATTGGGAATCTCCTGCGGTTTCGTTTGTGCTCCCTAGAAATCAAAAGCAACTTTAAAAAGTCACCAAAAAAATCAGTCCAACATATGCTACAGCCAGGTAAACAAATTATACCCTAAATAAACACGAACGATAACGTTAAATGCGCCCATGCGCTCCGCACAAATGGATAACAAGAGAAGCTGTAACGTCAGGAGGGTGTATACCATTGACACGTTGACGCTATGGTGCCTAGAAATATTTTTTAGTCTGCCGTCCGCGCGCCTTCTCTATGGGAGGCCGTGTCCGCGCCGCTGATGCACGCGCAGCGCTGCGCAGAGGGCGCTGCGAGCAATCGGAGCACCCGAGCCACCATAGCCGGTCGTGGCCCGAGCGGCCTCCGGCCGGCCTGTGCCGCGCGCTGCCGCGGAGAGCGAGCGCGCATCGGGGTTTGTCGGGCAGTTGGAGCGGTGAAATTGAATAGCTCGAGGTACATCAGCTCACAATTGAGGGTACGATAGTACTATAAGACCCTTTAATTTCGCGCCCCGTATTTTTCGCGAATCGGCCCACGGAGCCTCTTTGCGGCCGCTCAATTTCGCGAGTGAGACCGAAGGATGAAATCGCAGCAACGGGCTTAGCCCGTTCGCTGCCGCCTCTGGAACCATTATTAAAGTGAAGCTTTTTATGTCCCACAGATGGCGTATGTCACGTCGAAAAGGCACTGCAGAAAAGCCAGCTGTCTGTGACGACGGTACGATGATTGTGAGTGAAGTGGTATGAAAAAACGCTTTCCGCCGTGGTCAGAATCGAACCTGGGTCAATCGCGTTGTGAAGTCGACGCCTATCTCATTGCTCAATTCTAACACGGTCAAGCAGTTTGAATTTGGAGTTGGAGAGGGGTGCATGGACGTGCACATGTAATAAGTCAGAAAAATCATCCACACCTTCACTTCATATAATTCCGCCACGATGTTAACACAAAGCTTTATTCACGTGAAATCAAATGGCAGAAGGTCTATGTCAAAGCCTGCGCGATCATAATTCCAAAATGCGGGCGAGTTACAGTCACAGCTCAACGAGTCAAACTCCAAACTTATACTACAACGAATCGCTCACAAGAAAGCTTCGCGTTCAGCCATCTTCGTCGTCAAACGGAGGGGTGTATGTTTTTTAAGCAAAGTTGAGGCATTGAGATCCCGTTCAAAAAGAGCTCCCTGCGGCGCCAGAAACAGCGTTTGTTCCACATCAAAACTACCGGGTTATTCCCGAATGTCATTGACGGTGACAAGCACGTAGCCGGCTGGCATGCTGACAAGAACAAGGGCGAAAGCTTGAGTGAAATGTTTTACCAGCAAAAACGTGTTCCTACATACTTTCGGCAGAATTTGGGGGGAGGGGGGATAAAGCAATGGCCATGGGAGTACCAGAAAACCTTAATATTTTTGCTTCTTGCTGTCAAACAGCCGCGAATATACTACTCGCCATAACACAAATATTCTTCCTTTTTGCTTTCCCGGCGTGCATCTCGCGATGAACTCTGAGTGTATGGGCGTTAAAAAAAAAAAACGTGTGCAATGAAGAATGCGAGCGCACTTACTGATTTGTAGCCTGGTTTTATTAAAAAGAAGTTTCACGTACCCCTAATGTTGGGGAACGTTTCGAATCGCGGTATTCATGAAAATTACAGGCACGCAAAAGAGGTTTGGTAGCATCCGAATTTCTGTCGCCTTGAAATACCGTAACCCCTAGTTAACTCGAAGTCCTAAAATCCACTGAAAATTTCGAATAAGCGGAGTTTTGAGGTAAGCGAAATGCCAAAAATTTGTGGTCAGGTCACTGAAATAACAGCCAGTGCTGGTAACAAATGCTCCAATGCACAGGGAAGCTTTAAGAATAAATGCAAAATAATTTGCAGGAAAAACGATTTTTATTCGGTATTGCGGAAGAAAGAACTGCTTGATGCTCGCCCGTTTCGTGTTCGCATCTGCTCCCAAAAAGGCGCTCTCCAGCTTCTCAATACGACATCAATTGTTGGTCGCCAACGCTATATTCTATTTTGCTGCGAAGCAGGCAAAGCATATGTGTTCCTTGTTTCTGCCGTTGTCGGCACCTCTTGAGGCTCCTCGTCGTCCACATGATCAGATGCATCTTCCCCGGCCATATCAACAATGTAGGCGTTGGGCAGCATTCCGGTAACGGGACATCGGCTTCGCACAGCGCGTACCCCGTGTAAATTTGCCGTTCGTGGCGGTGTTCGGAGCGTAATGGAGCTAAGCGTTAACCGAGACCTTATCAGCTGCCTGCAGGCGATGTTGCATTGTGTCCTCTTTGTCAACTTTTCGAGGTATCCGTGATCCTCCGAAAAGACGTTTAGAGATAAAGGGGACAAAGGTCGCCTATGGCAGGCATATGCACGGCAAGAAAAAGTTTCGACGTAATCGATATTCCGAGATATCCGAGTTCGAATTAAGGAGAAATCACTGTATCTGTTGACTGAAGGTGCTAAAAAACTTCGTATGCATGTGCACATGTGATTTTTGTATTCTGCATTTACATTTAACTGATTCCCAATCGACTGAGCGTAACTGAGGGGGCCGTGCGCTTAAGGGGTTCCAGATCGAACGATGCGAATAGTCAGAAAGCACCGGTTCCAGCTGCTTTATTTGCATACAGGGCACAACAACGTGCAGGGCACAACATCTTGGGAAACTTGCAAACAAAGACGGTTCCAAAGAGCCATACAAGGAGGCGGAGCGCCTACACCACACACACGTTTTAACGCGTTGACGTATCCATCTGTTACAACGGCTGGGGGTATTCACAAAAAACGGTTCTTTGCTAGGTAACGCAGTAGAAATACCGCGTGATGTTCCCCAGCTTGAAAAAGATGCTGTGCTGACAGTATTCCCGAAGTCCCCGAGTAAATAGGTTTCTCGGAAGTGGAAAGAGCGTAGCGACACGATTTCGCGGTTTTCACATGGCCCGATCGTTCATAATACGCGAAAACGTACTCCTATCACTTTATGATTCGATTAAAACTTGATTGATTGATTGTAGGGTTTAACGCGCCCACGCCACGCAGGCGCTTAGGAGCGCCGTAGTGGAGGGCTCCGGATTAATTTTGACCACCTGGGGATCTTTATCGTGTGCCGAAATCTCGTACACGCGGGCGTTTTTGCTTTTCGCCTCCATCAGAAAAGCGGCCGCCGCGGGCGGGAACCGAACCCGCGACCCCGTGCTCAGCAGCTCAACGCCTTAGCCACTGAGCCACCGCGGCGGGTCTTCGATTAAAACTCTTGGTATTCGTAGGAGCCCACCTGTTTGGCTAATCTGGTTTGTCGACAGAAACGGATATGTTCCGAAAAGGGGCAGTTAAAATGGGCTGAACCCGCCGAGAAATAGGGCAGAACTACGAAGGCAGCAGCGGCACGGCAGAGCGCCGTCCGCGCGCTGCCCATCGCGCAGGGCGTGGCCGGCCGACCAATCTTGGGCTGACCGCGCTCCGATTGCTCGCAGCGCCGCCGCTGCATGCATCACGGAGGAGCCCCCTTCGCGGCCGGCGAACGGCAGACTAGCAAGTATTTCTAGGAACCATATTGACGCTGCTCCGCCAATACTTCCCCGCAGTAGCTCGGTGCGCACGCACTCTGTGGCGAGGAAGACTCTTTTCGCTCCCACCGATGCGCCATTCCCACTTACCAGTGTCGGTACATGCAAGATTGTAGCTACGTAATATACACACCCAACCAATCTCTCCCCGCTCACTAATAACTTTTCTGAGGAATTTTCTGCGGGCTGGGGTCTGCCGGATTTTTTCGCCTAGCCATATAAAAATTCCATCGCTTTAATTGAAAGATATGCTTTGTTGAGAAACAGTTAGAAGCCTGGGTCCAGAAATAGGAATGAGGGAAAATCACGGCTCGGTCTGTGTTTAAGGAAAGACATTTAAATAAAAAAAATTCGACACAAACACTACCAGTGACAGCAAGGCTTAGGTATAATAGTGTTTCGTTCTGGGTAAGCGTTGGTCTCTGCCTTTACAAAGCCTTTCGGGTAATATGATCTTAAAGATTAGGTTTTTTTACTAAATTGCTCCGAAAAGCAGTGAAGGAAATATCTGTCCTTTACTAGCTAGCTAGATCATAATTTCTGATTGGCGCCCTTCCCTGAAAAAAAAAATGTGCTTACAAAATGAGTGTACCAGAGCTCATACCCCCCTGCGGAATAACTACTAGAATATCTAGCTTGACTGGTCAAGTTTAAAAAAGGCTGAATGGCGCACATTAGGCCTCGGCTCATTCGTACTATCTTTGCATGGACGAAACAGCTCAAATAAGCAACGGTTGCTTTGTTAAATGTTGGCGACAAGTTTTTGAACCTCAACCAGATGGTTTTTTTTTCTCCCGTGCCAGCCGGTCGCGAAATTTCCGAATAACCAAAAACAAATCCATACTCTTTACTATTTTACCGGCTGTTTGATAGCTCTGCGCTCACCGTCACACTGTTGAATCTTGAGATGTCCATGTTCGATAAAGTTCCCTCCGCCGTCTTGATGGCATAGAAAAGTGTACGCTCCACCACCTTCGTTGTGACATTCGTAGATATTTCCGGAAACAATTGCTGTCTTGCTGAAATGTGTCCGGCACAAGTCCAGAGGTTGTGGGTCTGGTGAGTGAACGCATCAGTTCCACATGAGGAAAGAAAAATAGTACCTAACTGGTCATAGGACAGAACCAGTAACCGCGCACATGGGGAAAAGCACTAAGAAGAATAGAAGCGTTAGAAAAACCGAGGACCCGCAAATTAATAGAAATGTCAGTTTAGTCGAGTTGCATTTACAGAATAAAGTGGCAAGCAGAACTTGTATTCGAGCTTTAAAATAAATCCAGCTGGCGAGACATTGGGCAATTTAGAAGATTTAGATTTAGATTGTAGGGTTTTAACGCGCCGACGCAGCGCAGGCGATGAGGCGCGCCGTAGTGGAGGGCTCCGGATTAATTTTGACCACCTGGGGATCTTTAACGTGCGCCGAAATCTCGTACACACGGGCGTTTTTGCTTTTCGCCTCCATCAGAAAAGCGGCCGCCGCGGCCGGGAATCGAACCCGCGACCTCGTGCTCAGCAGCGCAACGCCTTAGCCACTGAGCCACCGCGGCGGGTGCAATTTAGAAGACATGAAACGAGTATTTTGGTATTATGACAAACTTTGATTAGTTTGTCTTTTAAGGTTTAAGCATCTTTAACGCATTTATAAAGCAGTTTGCCAAATTTTTAGTATTCTTATGCTTCCTAGAAATTGCAGCAGAATGAAACCCGCCACTTAAATTTCAGCTTTCTTTGTTACACATCCTTTTCGGTTGGAGCCTTGGAACAGTGTTGCCTGTTGAAAGCTGTTAGAGCGCCTTCTTCGAATTCAAGTATTCACCAGCTCGTGCAAGAATAACGTAAAATGCGGGCCGCTTACCTGATGCAGTACCTCTTACTATGTACAAGCCAGGTGGGAAGTAGCATCCGCTGGTGTTGTCTTCGTGCTCACATTGTTGTACCCTGTAGAGAAGAGCTGGCAGGACTTCCTCTGTAAACGCGAGCTCGACGTCCACCATTTCTCTTGAAGGATGCAAAAGAGAAAATGACGCCACTGAATATTTCTTCTTTTCTTTGTAAACTTTGGTAAAACATCTTCGTTGGTCTTAAACGTTGCTGTTTAAATTACAAACTATTTCTGAGGGCATGAGTTGTGTCATGCCATAATTTCTTCGGTTGCGCCTTCAACCAACGAAATGAAACATCAGAATTGTGAAACAATGTCGTCTTAATAACAATGGTTTTATGTACAAGGCGTAACTAGCAATAGATTTGCTTATTTAGGCATTCCCCTTCAGAATCTCGCAATAGCTCCTCTGCAACAAGTTGACGTGTCATTCTGTGTTCTGGAGGTTCTACTGAACTTTTGCAGCCTTTCTAAGGGGCAGTCGCGCGTACCGAGTGCGGTTCTTTGGTCACGCTAACCCTTTCTAAAAACGAAAACGTTTCACCATAATCTCAACGAAGGAGGTGCGCAAATAAGTGGTGCCTTATTTTACAGCGGTAAACCTTACCGCTCCATAAAGGTTGCAGCATGGTACTACATTTATTTGCTACCATAACTGCCGTAGACTTCAGTAGCATATCGAATGATTATACGGAAGCCTGCCAAAGTATAATCACATCGACCATTAGGTGCTGCTGCCCATCACTGCAAGCACTGCGGAACTCGGCCAACGGAAGCTGTTAAATTTTACAAAATATATTTATGCTCTACTGGTGAATGTTCAAGAATTTGGAAGCATTTAATGCCTTTCTCTTGAGAACTTGAGGCTTGATCCGATGCATTCGCCGTTCTCTGGCTTTAAAAACCCGTGACATGTCTTGTCCTCCGCAAACATAGGGGGGCAAGATCGTTTCCGGCAATGGTACACTTGGTGCCCACCTGCCGTTACCAGATATAATGCCTTACGTGCCCCAGCTCTCACAACTTCTAAAAAATTGAAAACAACTTTCACCTAGTGTGAAATCTACTGATACAGCGGAGACGGGTTCTTTTGTCTGAGGGGCCTTACGAAACAATGTGAACGTTGCTTGGGCTCAAACCCATGCCGTTTCAGCCAAAACCCGTGACCCTACACATAGGATACTGCTTTCGACCAGCGGAGTTCTTATGGCGGTTGCTCAAAAGAATAGGAGTGTGCAAACGAACGAATATATGATGGTGGGTGCGTACAGAAAGTGCGAACCTTTACCTATCTCTGAGCGGAATGTCACTTTGGTGTCGTCGTTGGCTTCACAACCGAGAGATGACCGACGGTGCAAACAGAGCAAGAACATGTAATTGAGTTTAAAAGAAAATGGGGTAAGTGAGTCTTGACGTAAATAAAATTCATGTTTCGACCTCTCGAGTTCAAGGCATGCAGCGTGTACGATTCCTTACACACATAAAAAGAATACGTTCAGGGACATGGAAGAGGCAGGTTCGATTCCGATCACAGGAAGCCTTTTTGTGTGTGTGTGTCATCCCAATATGCGCCCTCCCATTGTGTAAAGTTGGCTTTCTTGCAGTGCATTTCGGCTACAACACCGGCATCAGTGAGAAAGCTTCGCTTTAACAGGATCACATTAGGGGTCAGATAAAGACCCAGCCACAACAATGGCGAAGCGAGTAATAGGGGCAGGATTCATAAAGGTTGGTATGGCACGCCAGATGCCAGTACCGACAGCGAACTTGGAGAAGCACACGGGAAACACAGACAAGCAGGCGTATAGTAATTTATGTGTTAAAATGATTAAGCAGACATCAGTCTGCTGTAAAACTAGGGAAAAAAAGGCTTACCCGCACTTTAAAACTTTGGTGCTGCTAAGGGTTGATCCATACAGACTCTTCATCTATCAGTGATCAAAAAATCAAAATAAGTCGATACATCAGCCATTTAAATATAAACATTTAGGAAATGTTTCTCCTTTTTTTTTGAAGTGCGACAATTTATGAGGGTTTCTAATGTCATTTCTAAAGCTATTATCGCTTCAAATTTGGCGGAATGTTAAATCATACACATTCGCTCATGCCTAGAAATATGTAACTCCCGCGTTATTTGAAAGATGTGTGGATATAATATACAAATTTCATTTTTAGTGGCTGTTTCACACGCGCACAAAACTAGAGCCGCGATCCGTATGCCAATAAACGTCGAGCTGGAAATGCAACAAGGCCCTCGTCAGGTCTTATAGCGTCCGCGATAAACACGCACCGGGGTGGCCCCCAAATCCGGCGTGGTGCACAGTGCCCCACGGCGGTGCGCAGCGGTACGGGGCGTTGATCGAGGACAAACTGAACGGTTCTACCGAAGCGCCATCTATTAGGCTAAAACAGCAATCTATAAAAACGTTCACACGTGGCAAGAAAGCAGCGTAACGTGACACAGCGCCACTAGAAAGTCGTATTTATTGAGGGCCAATGATTATATGTACACAAAACCCATATCTGTTACACATGCGGGACAACGTACTTCCACCGCTTCCACTAAGCAGCTGCATACAAGCTGCTTCTCCTGTTCGTTACAGTCATAATGGGGGTGCCTGTTTTGTTCCGCCCTTCGGCTACAGCAAAGCAAGTAGGTCGTTATGGTCTAGGTGCTCCAGTGACTGTTCATGATAATTCAATCGAAGTAAAAGAATGGCAATCCTTAACTGGCTGACAATGCCTGCAGCCTTCGTTGCAGTACACAAAGTTCGCATCCTGATTTACAATCTCTGGTCGTTGTCACCGCCCGTTCGGAACCTGCGGAATCGTTGCCCGATGAATTCGCAAGCAGGTCATTATTGTCAGCAACAACGCTCCTTCCACCTTCACACGAGTGCGTCGATGCGCCGTCGCCGCAGCAGACGGCGGGGGAAGCCGGTTTCTGGGCATCGTTCGCGATATATCTTGGGATTGCACCAGGCCGCCCCGTCGACTCTCTCGGTGCGCGGGGCGGGGAAACCAAAAACTGTCCCGCGACCATGCGCACCTGTTTATCGAGGACAGATGGTTCACACCGGTGCGGTTTATCGAAGATGAAAAGGCGCACCGGTGCGCCCCGGTATGCACCGGCGCGGTTTATCGACGATGCTTATAGTAACCACAAGGGAAAATGACCCTGCGCAAGACGTTTTGTTGGGCGAATAGGTTCACATTACGGAAATAAGATTTAGCGCACAGATGTAGTGGCCGTCCTGTCCGTTCGCAGTCTTTGTCTTTTGCTGCGCTAAATCTTGTTTCCGGAAAACGACCTGTCGACGGTGCCGTGTGATGTCACCATTCCGTTCTGAATGCTAAACAAGACAGTCTGCAAACGAACCCACAGTGCACATAAAGAGGAAGCAAGACCATGATGCCGCGGCGTAATACCAAGGAAGTCCCGCTAGGCCCAGCAGTTTTCATGTTGTGGGTAGCCGAAAATACCGAGCATAATGCCCCTTGATCTTGTGCATGCGCAGCGGAGCAAAAATAGTCAACTGCCTTCCCCAAACATAATACCCAGAAGCGTACGGGGCGTCGACACCTGTTTCTATGTTCCTGGAAGTTTTTGTCGATTTAAAAATATTGGGAGCGAGGATGGCGTATTTAGATTCTCCGTACCGAAATCTGTGAATACAGGGAAAGTTGTTTCCACCCTTTAGTGCCCCTCTAAATAGCGGTGGGTACAATATTTATTTGCCTGTTAAAATGGAAAATGCACACGCAGGTAGACTCACAGCTTTGTCAATCAGTGCTCCCCGTTTGATGCAACTTGAATCCCTGCTCGCATTTGCCTGTTGGTATGGCTGGAGTGTTAACATGTACCGAAATGCTTTTTCTGCAAAAAAAGGGGAAGAACCGAAAGTCGAAGAAAAGAACGTGAAAATTACTTTAGGAAAAGTAAAAAGTAAAATACAAATCAAATAAAACACAAATACAAATATAGAAAAATCAAAATCAAAATACAACATACAAATAAAATTTACATTTTAAAAATACATTTTCAGTAATTCAAGCCCGCCCATTACATAGCTTAAAATATTTAATCAACGCAAAGTCCTATTTATTGCGCTACAGAACCAATTGATTCAAGATACCAACTACACTAGTTTTTTCCCGGTTCAGCGCAACACAACTGGTGAAAAAATGAAATATTGGGTGCATGTTTATTCCTGTACCTCATTTAAGCCGTTGCAACGCTGGGATGACAAATTATTAATGTATTGTTTATAAACTTTCGAACTCTGAGTGCCGCTATTTTCACATAGCATAAAGCTGCACTTGGTATCACATCATATGCCCACTCACCCAGGTCACACTGCTTCGTGGAGTCGTTCCATTCGAGCGGGTAGTCACAGGTGCATGTCTCTTTGCCGGATACAATAACGCACTTGCTAAGTAAAGTGTCGCACTCAGCTTGTTTGGCGATGGTGCAGTTCTCTGTAAAATAAGTGATGAAACCCGTACAAACCGGCTTTCAACCGCGACAAACGCCACCGACGTAAACAATTTACAGGCATGAAATGGGCATGCAGCTGCAAGGCCGGTTATCATGACAAAAAAAAATAATACACATGCCCCGACTCTTTCAATATTGGACGAGATTTTGAATCCCCATGAAAGGGTGTTCGCAAAGTCCTGTGATGATTTGAGGAGTCATCTTGCTACTCTTTGAGTAGTTGCATAGATGGGATTTTAGCGTGTGGTTGCTTTAAAAACACTGTTAAAAAGACAAGGAAAGCTGAGATTTAAGTATCTGGTGGTTGAACATTATCGCAAAAAAATTTCGCTGCTCGCGTTATTCTCGGATATAACGTAGCGGTACTCCCAATTTTTTCCTAAGCAGAACAGAAGCTCACTTTTATTGCCGGCCCAGATTGGGCGGGTTTTAAATCCTGGCTTACACATTACCGGCGCATTTATAAACAACTTAATGTTTTTTTTCTCCAAGCGAGGGTATTACTCTTCTTTGTTATTTTGTTTATTATTTGAAATAAAACAGGAGATTCTGATAAATTGTAGCAAAATTTAGTTACATTCCTGTTTTCAGCAAAACGACAAATATGCACGCAACCTCCCTCTTACTCAGAATTCATGAGTATCAGCCCAGAAATCCAGAAACCTGCTGATACGATGCAAAACTGACATTTGGAAGCTTCGTAGTTCATATACGACTGCTTGTTTTTGAAAAATATGGAAGACTGAGCGTTGTATGTATAGATAATTATAACTCCACATTAGTGCTATTTGCGCAGGAGCGTTTCAAAATGAAATATACGTTTTTCGATAGCGGAGTTTTCTGAGTTAAGCTTTTTTCACCAAAGCAATCTCCGCTGACAGCACGATAAAGAGGGTAACGGAGCTACTGATAATCGCTTTCTGTAATTGTATTTATCCGGCCATGTACAAAACTTTCAACTAAGGTATTAACTTGTGGAACCAACCAATTACCAAGCGACAGCCTAGTGGTGGGTGTATTTCGACCGCTGAAAGAACTTACGGGGGATGCTTAGAGCTTTCTATAATGAGATGGAAAATTGCTAGTTAGGCCTTTTTTGGATCTGCTGTCGAACGTTCATGATTATCTAGTCGGGCAGCTGTCGCAGCTTCGTGGTAGACGCTTCCTCGCGACAGTGATCACGCCTAAGGGCATTTTAATCTGCTCTAGCCTTTTCCGTCGTGGCGTACTTTCTTGGTCTTTCCCAGCAGCAACTAAATTTTGGGTGGTGATCATCAGTCTCATCACCCGTAGCCCTAACATTTCTCCTTTCTCCCACATCGACACCATACCCCCGGCTTGCTTTCAACTCCTGTACAGCTCTGGGGCTGGCATTCGTTAGCGCCCCTTTCCCTCTAGGCCCACCTGTGCCGCCGCTGACATTTTCCTCCTCTTCCCTCACCACCGGCACTGCTCCTCTCCCTTCCCTGTGCGCGCTCTAATTTTCTGCACGTCACAATGCTCTGTACCCCAGAACGCATGTGCTTGGAACATTGAGATGTAATGCTTTCGCCTTGGAAAGCATTACATAATTCGATGTTTGGAACCCCCAAGTCATTTTAAATAATAATTTTAATTTAATAATACACAACAGTAGCTACAGGCGCATAGTAAGTTGAGCAACAAGAGGTCCCTAATGTGACTTAATGAGTCAATCGTTAGGCTCTTGTGCTGGTGTAACTGTTTCTACAGTGGGATGGCATCTGCTTAAGATGTACGCAATTGCCGATACTGCTGAGAACAAGGCATCCTCGAGCACGTGAGCCCCATTTGAAGAACAGTAAGAGGCTGCGGCCGCTGGAGTTCTCGTACTAGAACGGGGGTGGTCGTGACCGCGCTACTCGAAATGGAACAGCATTCGTGAGTATATGGAGTGGTTGACGATGGGACAAAGGTTGAGGGCAAGCAAAATGTGGTTGGGAGATCATACAACATCGAGACTCAACTTAAAGACCTGCGCTCCTCTCTTTTCGAATTCTACCTTCGAATCTCTTTGCCGCAAACGAATGGCCGCACTCATAGATGGCGGAAATTGTCCGGACTAACCAAACAAATACTAGCAGATTAAACTTAGTACAAGCGCCAATCTCAAGTCCAGATTATGTTTCTTTCGTTCTTTTACGTAACGTAGTGACTATTACTCATTATAACCTTCTGAGCAAACTTCTTCTTAGTATTAGTAGTGATTGAAGTGACGCGGTAGCGTAGGCTCCGTACACACGCCCCACCTCCCCCCGTAAACCCATCATGCTCACCTGAGCAGACACCTTCAACCTCAATATTGTGACCGGGGCACTCGCAGGTGACTTGACTGTCTCCGTACACACACCTGTGACCACTGCACTCGCAGGTTGCTGTTTCTTCTTCATTGCAAGCGAGTTTAGCTGGAACAAACAGTTACTTATAAAGTATTATTTAGCTTGTGCAGATATATCGCACGCGGCCGGTATAACACCGGGGTTTCAAGCGTCGGTAAATGTTTCCTTAAAATGTGGCAAGAGAAAAATGTTTCTGACAGAACTCCGCAGGTGTAAGAATTTGGCAAAGGGCGCACGTTTCAAGTTGACCTTATATTTAAGAGCCAGTATAATAAAATGTCTTGTTTGTGAAAGCCGGGAAAAAAATCTGAGCACAGACATTTTCTCGCCTTTCAATCGGCTCTTTTTCAGTATCCACAGAAACCAAAATGATTTTTTGAACAAGGCTTTCTATGTCTCACTGATGGCGCATGCGTCGTAAAAAAACGCACTACAGAAAAACCAATTTTCTCTGACGATGATAATTATCGTGGGTAAAGAGAAAGACAAAAAAAAAAAAAAACGCGTCCCGCTGTACGAATAGAAGCTGGTGCCCTTGCGTTATGAAGCCTACATCTATCCGACTGCGCCATTCATTCTGCAAGGTCGGAGCAGTTTCGATTTGGAGAGAGGTACAGGAAAGTGCAAAATTATACAAAAGTATCGTGCACCACCTTCGTGTAACGACGACGGTGGTTTAACGCAGAACGTTCGTCGTGCGAATTCAAATGGCGAAGCGTAAAAATCAAAACCCCTGTAATCAAAAGTCCAAACTTCGTGCGAGTCAGTCAAAGCTCTAAGAGTCAAAGTACAAACCGTCTGAGCGTCAAATTCCAAATTGAGACAACAACCAAGGAATCCCACACGAGAAAGCTTCGTCATCCATCGTCGTCGTTAGACGGAGACGTTTATGAGTTTTTCTATGGTCCTCCAGGAAAACACGTACAAATGCGGTAGCGTTACGTAGGTATGGTGAATTACTTTAAATCCACGCTGCCCATTCAACGGCCCATCAGGACCCTGACACCCGGTCTGCGTGAATAAACCTATTTTACCCATGTTTCTGTTTTTCTGCCGCTGCCACAAAGCCTGTCGTGTGTAGAGTTTAATGCAATAGCGAATGCAACTGCTATTAAAGGGAACCTGCAACACATTTTTACGTTTTTTTTATATCTAATTGCTTTCTGAACGTAGTAACAAACACACCCAGTACTGAAAACGTGGGGTCAGAAAGAACCTTACGAAATTGCGGGTCTAAGCCCGTGAAGTAACTTAGAAACTTGCTTCAAAGATTTTTACCCTTTTTCGATCCCGGCATTCTTTGAGCGCTCGAATGACATAATAAGAGCGCTTTGGCGGTTTTTGACCCGCTTTCTTCTATTTGCAGCAATACACGCACATTGGCTCCACTTGAAGAAAATCATGAACCTATCCATCTAACGACAACAATTGTTGAGCGCAAAGTATTCTTGTGATGGATTCTCTGGTTGGCCAATACCAAAGTGCGAGTATTGGCTACTTTGGAGTACGCTCCGCTGTTCTAGAACACCCACAGCAACTCTCGGGTGTGCACTCCGTTGGCCCAATGCTTGGGTTTGGGGTGTACGCCGCGAATCGACACCTGCTGCTTGGCGTTCGCTTCGACCATGTCGAAATGGAGCGATCGAATAGACGCCGGCTTCATAACCTGAGAAACCCAGGTTCGATTCCCGCCACGGGAACAGCTTTTTTTTCTTTCCCTTCACACACGATCATTCATAACCATCGTCAGGAAAAGTTGGCTTTTCTGCAGAGCTATTGGTGAGGAAGGGCATCGGTGAAGACAAGTCCCCACAAAAAGCACAGCAGAAACAGAAGGCGGACCTGCTGCGAAGAGCAAATCACGCAGTGCCGTTCCATGCGGGTGGTGACTATAGCTTTCAGACTGCCTCGAGGCGCGAAGAAAACAGGGCAAGCATACACCGGAAGCGCGGCATAGTCCCTTTCAAAGCAATGTCGGGACCATGTTTCAATATTTCTATTGCGATGGATTGCACATAGTTATAGTGTGCCGGGCCTGGCAAATAATTATAGGGACCACCTGCTTTATAGTCGCTACAAAAGTCGTACACACGGATACTTGGAACGGGTAAATTAGTGTGTAGGGTTCAGCTTCCTGTCTGAATCTGCGAGTTGCGCTGCTGTCACGTTGCCGATGTGCTACCACGTGACTGGCCTCCCGGTTGCCATCTCGCGAATGGTGTGTCATTTCGGTGCGCCGTTTTTATACTAAATTATTTTGGAAGCCGCTGTGACCATTCCGATATAAAATTAGTAATACATGTTCAGTTATTTTTTATTTCGTGTGGAGCAGCGATCTCGTGAGTTGTCACAAAACAGATTTGAGAATCTCGTCCCTGGTTTTCACGTGCTTCGTGAATTGCCTCGTGCTTCGGGGCAATTTTTCAAGAGGGACACTTTACTTACGATTAGCGACACACCCACGCAAAAAAAAAAAATATTGGATTGAAGAGTAAACAAAATGAGTGACTGTAGGTCCTTGACACATACAGGTTTCAGGGACGCAGCGAACCGTCTAAAACTTCGGGTATACGGCGAGGATTCAGGAAAATCACGCGCTTACAGAGAAGGCACTCGTTTTGTTTTCTTACGTACGGTTACTAAGGACTTTCCGCTACGCTGGCTCAGTTTTCCGGTGTAATCGTCGAACATTTTATTTCTCAAAGAAACTTTAAGCGTGTTGGTACCTCTATAAGAATTTATTATTTATTCTGATATAAAATTCTTGCCACATGTTTAGTTTTTTTTCGAGGGGAGCAGAGATCCGGTGACTGCTCACAAAAGAACTTTGAGAATCTCGCCCCTGGTTTATAAATAATATAAAGATGTTCTACGAAAACCTTTGCATTATTTATTGATAATTATTAGCCGTGATTTACTATGTGATACAGCAATGCTAGCATACGGAACCGCATTACATTATAAGAAACTCTCTCTAGTGTTGAAGCCTCGCATATAATGTTCGTGTTTCCTGATAATATTGAGTGTTCTTTAGAACTACTCGATCGACTATCGCTTTTGGACACATTCTCGATAGTGGCAAGAACAAAATATAGCCGCAAATACATCATTTTTATTAAATAACCAATCCACGGCTCCTCATCCTTTATGCGGATACAAGGTTATCTAAACATTTCTAAAAAATACAGGTAGCAATCCACTCCCACAACATTGCTAGTAAACAGGAAAGAGGAGAAAAAAATTCCACATCCACTCACCAGTACACGTCAATCCGTCGGCAGACAGCTCTTGATCTCCTCCGCAGTTGCAGGTGTAAACCGGCAAAGATGCGTTTTCATGCGTGCAGCCGTGCTCGCAGATGGGATCAGTCTCATCCGCTTCACACACATCTTGAAAGGATAAGAAATGTTAGCGGTTGTTCTTACGTTGCTCGCTGAAAGATGTTTAAATTACGGGTTGTGGAAAAGCGGTTTAGATAAATTCGTGGCCAAAATTTAGAGTGCCGGAGTTAATTATTTACTTTGGCTAAAATATAAATCAAGTGCCTTAATGCGTTAGAACCCGTTTTGCTACCTACTTTCCTGCCACCGATGAAGGCCTGTATGCGATACTAAGGTTGAATTCGCAGGGATTGGGGGCCATCTTATGGACGGCGGCCATCTTGTGCGGTAAACTCACTGTGCCGTGGAGTTGGCACTGTTTCGCAGATATCAAAGATACTAGTCACAGTAGCGACGTCGAGGAAAGTCGTTTTGTGATTCTGCCAGATCAAGCAAACTTACGGATATTTTTTTCTTCTTTCACTTTTGCAAACCCCTCTTTTTCTAAATTTTAGACGTGAAATGTCTTAAGCCCTAATGAGCCAATTCTAAACTTTTGCGTGTATCTGAATGTATTTGTCAGTGCGGGGGCACTTTGGCCAAGGGCAAAAAAAAGATTGTTCGCGTATCTGCTCACTTCGCGGCAAATGCCATCGAAGGACGATATCTTCGGCCACCCTGGCACGTAAACGCGTCTCTTCCCTTCACCCCCCACCTCTCACGCTCGTACCCCCCCCCCCCCCCCCCCACCGCCCCAGTTTCGCTCTACCACTATATCCACAGTAGCGGCTTGCTCAACTTAATTCGATTTTACCGCGCTCCACTTCTTACGCAATCTACTGAGAGCTTTTGTTATTGTGGAATTGAAAACACTGCCACAAGTGTGCGCCGCGATCGAGTGTGTTTTGTGTTTAGAAGACAAAACATTCTTTTCATGGTGTTTAATTTATTCGCTATCACAAAAATTACCACCCCTGTATTTTTAATTAAGAGAACATTGCAAATATTACTTATGTGTGGATATCCTGCCCAGAAATAATGTATGTAAAGTACGTTTCAAAGCACGTTAAATATTCGCAAACACGACCTACCCGGCAGAAACATACAAATACTTTATTATAATACAAATGTAACAATGATGCGTTTAAATACTCCATTTTTTTTCCAGTTGCCAACCACGAATGGAACTTATGAACGCCTTTCCCCTCTAATGTCTAGTCATTGTGTGATTTTTATCCAGAATTGAAAATAACGCCCGTAGCGTCTTTGAAATGTCGTCTCTTTTTAGTGACATGCAAACCACCATGTACATGTACTTTGTGCAGATGGTTGTGCATATAGTGTATAATGTTAAATTACCAATATTGTTTTCATAAAAATTAGCATGCACTTGTAGCACTTTGTGTATGGTGTGCATAACTGCTGCTGTTTGCAAAGTTCAAAGTTTCTGATTTGGTTTTTGCGTTTTTCTCGATCCTTAAAGGGTTAAGTGTTTTTTGTAACTGTATATTGTAGTGCCGACCTGCTATGGTCTCTGTGGAGACGGGCAGTATTGTAAATAAATAAATTGTAGCGCCACCATGATCATCAGCAGATAGGCCAGCTGGCACGGAACACACTCGGCACCCGGCACACCTCGGGAACGGCACCCGTGTTCTACGCGCCTCGTCGTGTTCATGGCACAGCCAACGCAACCACAATAAACGTGGGCTCGGCCGCACCGCCTCATCGGCCGCCTACAATTAGGTGACCGGACAAGTGGCTTCGCCATGGCTTCGAGACGCTGCTTCCCCAGACACAACGCGGGCGACGGCACGCGAAGAACGTTCCCCGCCCTACCCGACCTTCCCTTGCTGATTCCGTTTGACGCCATCTCAAACCACGCTGCATGGTTCGTCATCTTGGAGATCCATTTTTACGTAAATGACATCTGCTCCCCGGAAATCAGGTACCTCTTGACACTACTGAAGCTACCTGCTGACCTCATTGAGCAGATCCAGCTGCCGACCCCAGGCCCCAGTGCGTATGACAACTTAAAAGACACTGTCCTCAACCACTACGGCATGAAAACCCGGCAGACGACAATCCCGACAGAACCTGGTGCCGTTACCACCATCAGTCCTCCTCCGAAACCGCCCTCGGCCCATGTACCCGAACCCTCACTAGGTGACTGGTCTGCGATCATGGGCGCGTATCTCGAGCTCCCAGCCGCACCTTCCACGAGAGGACTGGAGGCCAACGACATCACGGGCGCCCACCAACCACCGCCTGCTTTGTCCACTACTGTCACACCACAAGAAGGCGCCGGTGATCCGCAGAGCACCGAGGCGGCGACCTCCCTCACTCCACGGTTTACGCCACCCCCATCTAAGCCCATTGCGACACCACTCCACAACGTGTGCTCCGCAACGCAGCCACCTGAATGGCATACACGACAGGTACAGTGCGCCACCGACGAGACTCCCATCGACGCACCAACCATCTGCCGTCGTGACATTACGTGTTCCGTCTTGGTGGATGCGCAGGAGCAGCGTGACTCCTCCAAGGAAGCACCTGGGCTAGTAGGCTCTCAACGAGCAAAGATGGACACCCTCCAACTACCTGTGACCAAAACGATGACGGGGCAGTCAGACCAGAACAAAGAAGACCGCAGTCGGCCTCCGAACCACCCACGCACGTGCACTCTTGCCTGTTGTTTCGCTTGCGGAAGCCGCGTCTTCTGCTTCGAGCCGTCAACGCCGCATTAGACCACACAGACATCATGCACCTTGCGACCGACTTGTCGATCCCCGTCAACTCGCTCATTTCGTGACAGTGCGGGAGTCAGACGATCAGCGGAGACAAATTTTTGCCCGCCCCCTTCGACAGCAACGCGTTCGAGTTCCCAGAGCATTCGCCACCTTCTGGGTGCCTCATGGGCCTTCGCACATAAGCAACGTCGCTTCGAGCTATCACGACGGTCAATGGCCCATGGTTCGCTCATCCGTAGACGAACGCGGCGGCGACTGCGTCACTCCCTCCGCACATGCTGCCGTGATCTGTGGAACAACAGAGATGGCAGCAGAACGGAGCCGCCCTACACCCGCAGACCATCTGCACCCGTTTGTCTGGACCACCTTGTAGCCCGGAGAGTGCACTCGAGCTTTGCGGGACATCACTCTCTCCTCTGGGCGCTGCTAGCAGCTTCCGCCCCGCAGGACGCTCGTTTCCGCCTACGGCCTCTCCGCCACTCCCAGGCAAGGCTCCCCGAGGGAAATGCACACACCGGACGCTACCTTGCCGACGACCAGGACCGCGCCGTTAGTCAACCCCAGCCACTTGACCACGCACTGCCCACGGACTCTCCCTGACAACGGACAAATTGTACATAACTGTACATAGTGCATAGTGCATTTTCGTGCATTGTCATTTACATTTGTCACTTTATCGCGCTTCACGCTAGGGGGGGGAGCCCTGTAGCGCCACCATCATCATCTTCTTAAACGCCACCATCATCATCAACAGATTGGCCAGCTGGCAAGGAACCCACTCGGCACTGGGCACACCTCGGGAACGGCACCCGCGTTCTACGCGCCTCGTCGTGTTCATGGCACAGCCAACGCAACCTTAATAAACGTGGGCTCGGCCGCACCGCCTCATCGGCCACCTACAAAATAAATAAATAAATAAATAAATAAATAAATAAATAAATAAATAATTAAATAAATAAATAAATAAATAAATAAATAAATAAATAAATGAATGAAACTTTATTGGCACAAGGATGGCGACTCGGCCTATGTGGGGGCGGGTGGGGAGGGTGGTGTCAGTTTGGGAAAACTACATTCTCAGATGAACGCCAGTAGCGAGAGCGAAGTCCCACAAGGAGGCAAACACCTGCTTGGCTGTGGCTGCGGGTGGGTAGAGCCAGTCCGTCAAACACGTAATGCTGCTGTGTTTGCAAGACGTGCGCTCTGCGTGCAGACCCGGACACGTCCAAAGGAGATGTTCAATGGTCGGTGTGGCTCCTAAAGAGCACGTGACGCACGTGGGTGGTGTCATGGCCGGCGGAGGTGAATTGCTTGCCGTAGCGCCGGGGAGAACGGGTGGCCGCCCTTTTTTAATAAATAAATAAATAAATAAAAATATACGTGATGTTCTCTTTTGCTCAACTGTTCTGACAAATTCGAATATTTCCACTACATTTAGTAGTTTGGAAATTTTTTGTTTGTATCAACGCCTCGTTCAAGAATTATTTTGATATTTGGCCCGTGCGGCTGAATCGAGGGGTGCACGGACAGATGGAAAGACGCGTAGAAAAACAGTTATTCAGGCAGACCAAAGTTTTGTTAAGTAGCCCGAGAAATACTATCGTTTTTAATACACAAAATAAAACCAATTTGTTGGGGGCCGAATGTAGACACTGAGGTTTGAAATTGCCATCATATTCATTCAATGGCATGTAATTATTTTTTCTTTTGTTTAAAAGAATGAATTTTAGGGGATAAGCTTACGGTTTTTGCTACTACATAGTCAGCAAGGCCGAAAAGTATTTCGTTATCGTACGAATACTTTGTTTTCGGCCGTGACAAAGGACCATCTACGAGCTATTTCTGGATGAATGGATGTAAATTTTGTTAAAAAGAGGAAACCGTCCCAATGTGCCGGCCCGTGTACTTACGGCAAAAACTAAGTCAGGAAGGCGGAAAAGTATTTCCTTATCGTACGAATACTTTGTCTTCGGCCGTGACAAAGGACCATCTACGAGCCATTTCTGGATGAATGGATGTAAATTTTGTTAAAAAGAGAAAACCGTCCCAATGTGCCGGCCCGTGTACTTACGGCAAAAGCTAAGTCAGGAAGGCCGAAAAGTATTTCGTTATCGTAGGAAAACTTTGTTTTCGGCCGCGACAAAGGACCATCTACGAGCCATTTCTGGGTGAATGGATGTAAATATGGCTAAAAAATTACTCCCATCTCCCCTCGCGGGAACCCCTGTGTAGATGCGACGCATAGGGGGTTCCGTTGTTGTTTCCGTTAGGTTGATTCTCCCATCGCGTGAAACGTGCCGTGAACCCCCTGCCGCGGCTATGACGCAACGTGGCGCGGCTATGACGCAACACAATCCAACACAATCCACTTTAATCCAATCCAAGCCAATCGAATCGAATCCAATCCAATGCCCCTCAGAAGAGAGTGTTCGCTATCGGAGAGGAGAGGGGGTGACCGGCGGAGAGCGCAGCTCGCGCGGCGAGGAGAATGGGGGATGGGTGTGGACGGACAACAACAACGCCGTATGGAGGGACAAGGCGAGTGAATGAGATGCAGTCGCATCTAAAAGACGAAACCGTCCCAATGTGCCGGCCCGTGTACTTACGGCAAAAACAAAGTCAGGAAGGCCGAAAAGTATTTCGTTATCGTACGAATACTTTGTTTTCGGCCGCGGGAAAGGACCATCTACGAGCCATTTCTAGGTGAATGGATGTAAATTTGGTTAATAAGAGGAAGCCGTCCCAATGTGCCGGCCCGTGTACTTATGGCTAAAACTAACTGGCCAAAAATTAGCCAAGTTCAAATCAAGTAGTAGACACTTCGGGATCATCATCGGGTTTTATGACAAAACAGCTGAAACTTTTCTGATGTAGAGGACACAAAATTGTCCCCCCCCCCCCCCGACATATAAAGCAACACACGCTGGGTGATTAAAAAAAAAAATGAAGCAAAGCTTCGCGCACCATGTTACGAATGATGGCTGCAAGGGCACACACACCATTGGTTATCACATTTTAACAGCGAAACTGTTTAGCAAATCGCAATTCTTCGTGTCCGCAGATAACAAATTGCCGAGCGCGGGCACGTGAGCGCAGGCCTCGTGGCGAGCGATCCGCAGTTAAGAAAACCATTAAAATGCATAACGCTCGGGTGTGCGTGCCTCGATGCGACCGACCAGCATCACTCGCGCATGTTTGTAAAGCGAAGCATTAGGTAGATTGGCCAAGCCTGGCAAAAAACAAACAAAAAAAAAAAAACACTCCAGCGTTCGCTGTAATAGTGGCAACACTTGCTCGGAACGAGAATTACACATCTAGGGGACCCCCCCCCCCCTTTCCAAGGTGATGTCTAATGATTATCATTTCCTAAAGATGAAAGACACTCACATTTATTACAGCAACAATGATGAAGCAAAGCAAACCTGCTGCAATCGTGGTCTTAAGCCTTCGTGATGGGCCTAAAGGTTGCGTACAGCTTCGGTACATTCTAGTCGTAACTACTTTGGTACATCACACGTTGAATGGAGGCAGCATAGTTTTGTGTCTTTTAAATGGCTTTTCCTGCAATTTTACTAAGGTCTGTTGGTTTTCACCATTTAACCTAGTGTAGGACTAGGGCAAGGAACGGTGTTTCGCTCTGCGCCTGCGCATAGTGGACCGTTGTGACAGCGACAACGAAAAACCGCTTATTACATATTCTGGTGCCGAGTCTCCTTTCGAAGCGTGTATACTGGCCGATGTAGCTCATCCGCTAAATATTGTTATTTGCCAGCAATCACTTTTACGTGGATTCAAGTGCATATCGTTACCGGATGCTTTGTCATAGGCCTGTTAGTTGTTAGCTTCAGTGGTATCACAAACACCTCATAAAATTATAAATTTAAACTTTTATATCATATAATCAGCTCGTTTCTTGCCGTTCAACCTACTTTTTTCTCTTCCTTTCTGCGCAAAATATAAACTATGAGAATTTGTTTGAGAACTAAGGGAATTATTTTGTAAAAATGCATAGTTCAACCAAGGTATTCCAACAGTAGTGAAGAAATTTCCTTGCTAGTAAAGAGAAATTTTTAAACCACACTTTGCTTTTTTAGAATTCCAGAAACGGGGCGTAGCTATTCTTGCTGTTCATAATTTTATCAATGATGCGTCACTGCACAATTCAATACAACATTGAAGTGAAACGGCATGAGATCTTTGGAATTTGGCCAACGTAAAAAGCTATCAAGTTTCGAACATTACTTTTAAGAGAAATAAAAATTTCAACATCTTCCCGTAGGAGAACCCTGAGTAGTATACGAAGCAGCCATGGGGCCGACTCAAGTTCCCATTAGTTTTCAGTTCGATCGCGGCGTTGCAGGAAGAGAATGAGGGCAGCGGAGCACGCGCGCGCGTCATTTATACCGCGGAGCTACAGTGGTGCCCCCAGCGGAGTATGCAGCGGCTACCGCCGCGTCTCTAACCCTAAGCTGCTTCGCAGTATCGCACGCGGAGCCGCAGGTGTTGCCATTTGTTGCGCAATCCCGGAGAGGTGAGGAACTTCGGAGAGGAGAGGAGGAATACCTCGCGTACTACTCAGGGTTCCCCTACGGGAAGATGACGACGGTGGTTGAAGGCGAAGCTATTTCGTGATGGATTCTTTGGTTGGCCAGTCCCTAGGGGCACCCTGCCACAATCATCATCAGCGGTGCCTGGCCAGGCATGCGCAGTGGGGGTGTGGACGTCACACAACGGTGCCCACACAACGGCGGAGGGAACAGGCTCGACCACAAGCTGCCTCGCATCTAAAATGAAGTGTTTAACGTTCAAGTGTTGCTTACTTGTGCAAAGGTCACCCTTGGCGATGGTACCTGGGACACAATACGTTCCCTCTTCATGGTGTGCTGCATAGAAACAAAAGGTAAAATTTGAAATTCTGCTTTTTAAGGCAGTTTCAACTGCACCAATCACCACTTCAACGTCCTGCTTTTGTGGAGCTCTGTCTTCAGAAGTTTAACGAAATAAAACAGGCAGTTTCATTTCAAAATTAGGTTGCCATGCACAACAAGCTTAAAGTATTTCAAAACAAAAGGAATGTCCAAGGGGAAAATTATGTTTATTGTCAACCTTACCACACTTTCTTAGCGCTAACGCTTGTACATTTGCAGAAGAGTACTATAAGTGTATTCATTCAAATCACTTCCGCCTCAATATGCTGTCCAAGCAAATACGATTTTCAAAGTATATTCCGGGCCTATCTGAACTATGACCACGTTTGAAAGTCTTCCTTACTAACGTCACTTTCAAGCTTCGTCCTACTTGTAATAAGGGACTATGCTCGAACCAACATAGTTGAGAAACCGCATACGGTATGTTGCGGAATAGTGACAACCCTCGGCTACCCGCTCCTTGATTGTGTAGGCCATGTGCGATTGAAGAGAGTAAGTTACATAATATGGCCGATCCCTCTCTTTCTCTCTCTCAGCCTTATAGAGCATGTCCAATCTTTTTTGCACGTGACGAAATGGGCGCCATTATCTTCTTGTGTAACCAATTGTGGTGTCAAGGGCCCATTTGACAGAAAATACCTGTTTTCGTCATGTGCAACGATGGAGTAGCTTTCTTTTTATTTGGTTTTAGTGATATTTGGTTTTACTGACACGAATTGCTGCTCTGACCAATGGAGGGGGCAGCAGTAAAGTAAAATATTTTTACCGGCAAGTTGATTTAATCGTCATAAATGTGTAGGCGTTGCGACGGCATCGAACCCTTTATCGGCTCAAACTTTTTCCCAGATGTAGGCTCCTGTACTACCTGAAAACCAACCCTAAACGCTGAGTTGATTAGCAACAATACTTCTCAAGAGGGGGCAAAGCTCACCGACACTCAGTTCTCTAACTTAGGATTGTTTCCTTACAGAGTGTGTGTCACCGAAACATTTTACAATAACTGATTATTATGTAGCACTAGATGGTAGGGTATCACCATTCGACCAGTAGGCTAATTGACTATGGCAGCACGAGCACTGGTGGGGAAAGGTACAGTTGGCGCCAACCATTAGAAAAATAGTTTCAAGCTGCAAGCTGGCCAGAAATCCTAGGGGCTGCAAGTCGCATTTTTGGGAGGCCGATTTTGCTAGAAGCACGCAAGGTGCATTTGTCATCATTTCTGTACTGGAGCCCGCGTTCGGGTCTTGTATAATTAACGAGGTAGCACCCTTTGTGTAGCTCAGTTTCCTTCCATGCAGCCCGCCTGTTTCGGAGGGTTGCATCTGTCGTAAAGCGGAATGCTAACGCGTTTTCAGCGAAGAATTACCAAACATTTTGCTGCAGCGTTTTTTTCCAGGTTGGAAAATACCTCATGTACTCCAGATTCTGTGTCAGAACTATTGGATATTTCAATATCGCTCCGAACAAAATAAAAGGGGTGTGTTAGGCTCTGTCAACATGCAAATGTTCAGTCTCTTCTCTTTTATCCACTCTCTCCCAAGAGAAAACAATAAAGATTTGATTTCATTGGATTTCACTTGAACTCATTGGAGCAGCAGCTGCTCTTGAGGGATTTCAGCATTTCACGCCACTGGCTTCAGTGCGAAAAACGCCCGTTTTAACTTAGGTGGAAAGTAAGGATCATACGTTGTCCACTACGAGGAGCTTAACTCGGCATGACTGCTTACGAAATGAGTTATTATGCTACACCTTGATTACCCACTCGGCGGCAACTCACAATCGGAACTCTGTACGGTCCCTCAACGCCTGTAACGGGTGGCTGCTAGCAATGCAAAGCAATCAATTATTGGCTATGGATATAATAATTGTTTTTTTAACTGTCAATATTATAAAAAAGATTTGAAGTATTTTTGCCCAGGGTGGGAGTGCTCGAGAAGATGAAATGCTCCTTGGTTATTTTGGGCTATCTTAATTTTTATTGATTTTTAATACTTTAGCCAATACTTAGGGGCCAACGACCGCATGTTCCGTTTGGCATTTCTTACGCTGTTGTTCAACTCAAGGAGATGACGCTGATCATCGGCATCCGTCCAAGTACTTGTCCTGTTCGTCCTATGAAATTAAACTACTGCGAAGCGATGCGCACAGCAAACAATTAGAAACTAGGCCACGTAAGCCGGACTCCAGGAACACGCAGCCACAGTCCTCTTTACAGTGTCGCCCTCTGTGCCCCCTGCGCTGCTTTTGCGTCCTCCATTGGCAGAAAAAGCAGCCGCTGGGCCTATAATGTGCTGCGCAACGGGGTGTTGCCTTGAAATGCTGTTTTGTTATCAGACACCCTAACTGAAAGTATTCACGCACCGACAGAACAACGCGGCCTAGTAACACTGTTTCTTGTGCACGGATTCTTTCGCTCTCTGACATTTGATCGACAACCTTCACACTCGAATATGTCTATAAACGCAATTTTCCGGATTGAGGCACCTAGCTCTCGCATGGGTTCTTTAGGTTTTACAATCAATAGCTCTATTTATAATTTCTAGATTTTTGGAGAGCCGAATTGGGAGAAATTTGAGTAGTAGTAGTAGTAGTAGTAACTTTATTTGAGCTCGAGGCGTTTTCAGACGCCAGACGGAGCGGTTCCCAGGTCGCGGGAGCCGTATTGGGCCAGCAGCTCCTGGCCCCTGGCCTTCAGCGCGAGCTGGGTCGGCAGGGCGGGGCTGGACCGCAAGGTCTCCCATCGCTCGTGGAGTGGGGTAGGGGGGGTGGAGGGAGGGTGGGGGGTATCGGGGCCTAGAGTTCAGTGCACTCCGCCAGTATGTGTGCGAGCGGGCCGTTGTTTGTTTTACAGAATGGGCAGCGGTCCCCCTCGTGTTCAGGGTAAAATGTATGCAACAGGACGGGGTGGGCTAGTGACCCCGCCTGGATGCGCCTGAGTATTGTCTGTTGCTCCCTGGTTAGGGTGCGGTGTGGCTCGGGGAGGGTGCGCCGCTCGTCCTTATATTCGTTCGTAATTTCTTTATATGTGAGTGCCGGAGTTGGGGTGTCCGTGTCCTGCCCTGCCCGGAGGGTCATTGCTCGGGCGTGGTAGTCAGCGATGACGTTGCCGGCTACCTTTGTATGGGCAGGCACCCATGTGAGCTCTATGGCTCAGCCCGGTGCCCTCTTTTTCGATAGTATTGTGGCTGCCTCTGAGGAGATCTATCATTAACAATTTTTCATAAAGTTTCGAGGGAATTTGTTCCCGAATAAAATCAATAAAAACTTTCCCTTGTCGAATTACCAATTACATTTATCACTACTCTAATGCTATACCGTACCAATGAAGTTATTGATGTTTTTATATTCAAGTCGCAAACTTGAACACATATTCTCCTCGGCGTAGTTTCAGACCTTTTGCTCTTGTTTGTACGCGCCGGAATTCGATTAATTCTGCTGGGTATGTTCTTTCCGTGGTTTCGCCTTGTTTTTTTGTATGAAAGATGCATGAAGTGGGTTTTCTATATGTCGGAATTATCTTGGACATTTCATAATCGGAGCAACTTCCCGTACTTGGATAAGCAGCTTTTCTTTTGGGGGCTGATAATGAAGCTTAATCGTTTCATGTTATTCCATAAATATTTCAAAGCCACAATCGAACAGGCATAAGGCTAACATGTGTCCGATGTGCACGCTGTGTAAGCTGTAGTGTGGATGCTGTGGTTCTTTCCGACAACAACGCGTTGGTCGTCGTGCAGCGATGTTCAATTACGTCCCATTGCGAACAGCGCGCGGCGTACAGGGGTTTTTCTGTGTCGGGAATTTCTCTCGTCAGCCCTCCACAATTCACAACCTTAAAAAAAGTGACCTAAATTCATAGTGCAAATCTACAGGAAGCGAAGGAGGCGACGATTGTACATTTTACAGCGTAAAAATGGTTTGAGTCCATGACTTTATGACATCTACGACAAATTTGGCGACACAAATAATCAACACAAAATAAAAAATGAAGGCTGAGCCTCAAAAGTAAAAAAAAAAACAATTTTCCACAAGCCCTAACAAAAGCACACGTTGCAGACGAGTTACCAAGATTAAGGAAGGTAACAGCGAGGCGCTTATCACGTAAATGTATTTTTGACTCGTATTAGGTAGCGCTATCAGTTTTTTAACATCAATAGCTTGATAAAGAAGCACCGATATTATCGCTGTTCTACAGATAGTAGTGAACTCCTTGAAAATTGAGCAACACTGGACGAAGCTCGACAATTTGGATCGGTGGAGATATAAATAAGTAACAGTATTTAGCTCCTCCAGACTGGGTATTTTGCAGTTTCAGAAAGGGTATTTTCCAGTTTCAAACCATGACACGTCCTTTCAGTCCTATAGGCTGCGCTGTCATATCAGGGTTTGAAACTTCCAAGTCTTGAAACTGCATCGGCCCATAACTTGACTTTTTCGTACAGCATGTTACGACATGTGCCATTTAACGCCACACTTGTTCTATAATTTAGCTTAAATTATAGCCGATACATTAGAGACGAGATCCTGGGGCCAACGCCGAAGTTTTTGTTCCAAGTATATCCCTTTGTTCCCGCTGTATACATAACAGCATATTTTGTTTCCTCAGCGAGTCGCGTAGCAATCCTGCAGCCAGATTTCTAGAGTGCCGCTTTACCACCGTCGGAAAAAAGAACGGGAAATGCGAAAAAATGAAATGAAATTGTCTACAGTCAACACAATACTGGTGACGAAACGGAAAGCTTGCGTGGCTTGTGACGTCACGGGTAGAACCATAGGTGTGACTCCCCTTGAGCCGGGCACGCAGAAGTTACGCTGAGGAGTTAAGCTGAGATTAAGCTTAGGAGTTAAGGAAACAGATGCTAAGCGCACTGGAGCCGACTTACCATGACACAAGCCTTCCTCCCATCCTTGGCAGCAGCGGTCGTCTTCTCTGAGCTTCGGATCAGTGCAGATGTCTGTGCACGTGAAGTCGGGGAACAAGCAGGCGATGGCTAGGGAAATGGAAAAATGGAGCCGCGAACAGATTATTGTTTGCGCAGCATACTTTCTGAAATATTCGTGTCGCAGTCGGAATGCTTATCATAGGGACGGTGCACTATTCCTTAAAAACCCTTTTTCTACCTGGTGATTTTTTAACAAGACACAGTTAACCATGATGTACGATTATGCAAATAAAATGCGAACACAAAAATATGAGCCAGAACACGGGAAATTAAAAAAAAATGTTCGTTGAGGTACAATAATGGTGCGCTATTGGCATATTTGGTAGTCGAATTTCCCAACTTTGTTACTGTAATTAAGCTACACCTCCATTAGACTTCGGTGAAAAAGAATTCCGCTATTTGTGTGTGGTGGCTGATATTTTGGCGATCGCGTTTCATTTTCTCATGACTGCACATTTTGTCAGCACACTACATCCCCTCTAATGGACTACCACGTGCGCACCTTAGTAAACACTGCGAACGTTTTAAAATATAAATTATTGGTGATATTTCACTCCCGGAATGGGGGCCAGCCACTTGTAAACATGCCTTTTTGAAGACCAAACTTGAAGAAAATTGTGCATAATTATTGCAATAATTAGCACAATTGTGCAAATACAATGAACAGCTGTCCTTACGGTGCATTCAAAACCGCAAAATTATGGGGACCATTCGAAATGTTTCTAATATGGTCGAAATGCGACTGGAAATATAAGTTGTTATGGCTCTTCCGTTCGCAGGGAAGTTGCCGAGAAGAAAAAGATAAATTATCTAGAATACCGCGTGTAAATAAGGTAGGTTTGTTTCTACCGGCCTTACTTGCAACCCGCAACCATAGCCCTAATTTCGGCCCTGCACCTGTTCCGGACGAGCGTATACCAGGATAAATAGACCAGGCATCGTATACGTGGTCCTGGGGAGGGCTTCACAAGCGCCGCAATCTCAACTGCCTCTCCGTCTCTGTCTATATTGATATCTAGGCAGTCCCCATTCTCTGACGCAGCAGAAAATGTTAAGTGCCTGACGCAATATTTTCGCACTTTTATCGCTCGTTTAAGCGCCTCATCGGCTACATGATGCAGCTGTTAACAGCCCTAAGTGCTGCTTCAGTGCGCAGCACTGACGTCATTGACGGTAAGCCCCTATGATGAGGGAGACAAAGAACGGCGGAGAAGTAGTAAACGATTGCCAATCTTTCCGCCTTTTACAACGAGAGAGCTTTCTTCCTCACAAGCTCTGGTTCAGCAAAAGTTGTCCACACAAGGATCTAAAGAGGTAGGGGGCACATATTTTGAGACCTAACTAACAGGTTGCAGCGGGTTTGAACCACTTTAAACACTTTTCTCAAGTAGATCAGCTGAGTGCCAATATTTCTCTCGGCCAAAGGACCCTGCAACTGGTTTTTCAACTTTTTCTAAATCCTAAATGGTTTCAGAACGTAGTCAACAAACACACCCAGTACTTAGAATAGGAGGGCACAAAGTACCTCAGCCAAAATTTACAGCTCAATGCCCATCAGACCACTTAAAAACTTGCTCGAAATATTTTTCTCTCTTTCCCGGTCTTGGCGTCCTTCGAACGCTCCAATTACGTCATTGCAGCGGTGTGGCGGCTACGGGCCGGCTTTCCTTCAGTTACAGCAATGAACGCATATACTAAAAAAGAACAAAGCAGAAACAAGCTCGCGTTGCTTTGGAAGCTTCAATGTATTGCATTGAATTGGTTTAGCTTCACACAACCAGAACCTTTAAACAGTAATGGTGGTCATATTTATATCCCCTCCCGGCAGGCGCGTAGCCAGGAATTTTGTTCGGGGGGGGGGGGGGGGGGGGGGGGGCACCATCGACCAAAAGATGGGACGTGGAAATATGTAGGCAAAGCTTCTTGCGCGGTGTTTTTCAAAACAAAGCTTGAAATAACTGACATTAACATGCGATTTGTGTACGCTGCACGCAAACAGTAAAGCACACCTTAAGGAGTTAGATAATGATGATGATGACCTAAATTCCCGTTCGCTGGTCTATGGGTAGGCTACAGGTGATTCGTTCGTCCGTAGAGCTGGCGGTTATTTGGGAACGCACTCGTGAGCGTGATCATGAGTGTGCTCGTGAGTGGCGCGCGGTCGCCTAAGATCGTCAGGTGGAAGTGGAGGCCGACACTGGGTGTATAGATTCGCGTGCTTTAGATTTTCTTTTAGGAAAGGGATTAATAAGTTTTCTTATCAGCTATGAAGTACAGTCGAGCACGATTTGAAGGTTATCGCGTAAGCATCGAGCGTTCACGCCGGCCACCGTCCTACGGTTTCGTTTCGGAACCATAAAAATCAACATTTCGCACTCTTCTCTCTCTTGTTGGTTGTTTCATGCTACAACAATGGCCCGCACGACTGACTTGCCACCCTTTGGGTTTCAAGCTTTACATTCGTTGTTATCAAGCAGAGACTTGGTTGCCTTTTATCTACGCCGACGATAACGAAACTGGCATGCAAGTTATGCTAAAGCTGGTGTTCTGTCTGCTTCATTTGAAAGAGTAGCTTTCCCGCGATAACCTTCGAATCGCAGTGGACTGTACGCGCGGCACATTCGTATATTATGGCGGTGAAGCTAGCAAATGTGCTTCTTCGTCCTTAAGTAATCGCCTTTTCGTTATTTTTTGGGCTACTAACGGGAAAAGTAAACTTACGCTAAGCGGAGCACCTTATTGCACTGCTGTTGAACGTTGAGCTTGTTGCATGTTTCTTAAATTTCATTCTATTTCTATCCGTTAATTCGAACCGACATGGCTTCAGTAAAATTCCGGTTAAGCAAATAGAGAATGATAATTCTAACCAAGAAGTTGGTCAAGGAAACAATGGAATAGTGCCAAAAAGACAAAGCTCGCAATAAAGAGAATTGTGAAGTTTTGTTTATGTGGAGGACATACAAGATGGGCAGAACAGCGCTTTTCATACAGCATAAATTTTGAAACTGCAATAGTCGATGAAATGCGATGTTGGTAGAAAAAGAAACATAGCAAGGATTGATAGTTGACTGAACAAGATACAGTGACATGCTCTGCCATGTGATTACACTTTGTACCAGTGTAAAGACAAGGAATGACACGCTAAAGTCCAGACAACATGTTTGCCTATATGAGGCGTTTCCTGCTGTTCCGCCGTTTCCTGGCCGTGCTGTTCCGCCGGCGAAACAGCGGGAGTGCCTCGATCGGCTCGTGGCAGCTTCCCGGCGCTGCTCGGTGTATCTGGCGCGAAATTCAGCCGGGCTGTTTTTGTTGACATGTACAGCATCTGGAGCGGGAACAGGGGTCAGACGTTCACGTAGCCCTTGTTTTCAACTTTATATGAGCAAGAATGTCCTTAAAACTGCAGGTTCCGCTCCTGCAGGTGACTTCAGGCGCTTCTTCACGCTACTTAAACCGCACTCCAGCCTGGCACGAAACATTTCGGGGGGGGGGGGGGCACAGGCCCGGTGTGTCCCCCCCCCCCCCTGGCTACGCCCCTGCCTTACGGCAAGACGCGGCTTCCGCTGTAGTGGTAAGGCCCCCATTCGAATGGCGAATTGCCAGGATAAGGCAAGACAGCGTTTACTGCGGTGTTCTCGACCAAGCAGCCAGCAGAACCAAAGCCGATGATGATAATGATCTAGCGAGGCAAGCGTAGCGAAAGGGAACCAGAAACCAGACGTCCGGCTATCAACGATGCCTACGAACGACTGCCGCTGCCTGCCTCGTGGCGCGCTTCTTTCTCTTTATTTAACACACTCCCGCGGCCCCCAAGTTGAGCAGGGACTTGTTGCACCATAACATCTGCGGACCCTGTCGCCGTATCTTAAGTCCCGATGACAGGCGGACGGAAATCCACTGGCGGAAGGAGCATGGTCGCACAACTCCGTCGCGACCGAAACCGGTGACGATGGTGGTCGAGTAACATGTTAGACGGCAGGCATCGCCTTGTCTTCTAGAAGCACGACGTCCTCTACTTCGAGCTTGGCTGGAGGCTGTTCTGTCACCTCGTGGGTGAATCGAAGCAGCAGGAGGTATTCCCATATCGGACGGTGCCACAGACGATACCCCTTGGCGGCTTGACGGTGCTGTCACAGTATGCGCAGCTCGCTGCCAGTCAACAAGAGTTCTAGAAGGCAGAGTTTCTGCTGGAGGCACGTGTTCCCTTTGCTTAGCCAGGAGTGCGCTTGGAACAGCGGGCATGGCTTCGCTCTTTGCCACAGGCTTTTCCGACACAAACATGGTGATATTGTCCTCCCTCAGCACAAGGCTGTCTGAGCCCTTCCACTGCGTGCCGAGCACTTTCATAATGCAGGGGTCACTTCTCTTCGTTTTAAAATCAAGTTTTACCTTTTGGAAGGACAATTGGTTGGCGACTTCGCTTCTTGGCTCTTCGTTGCGGAGCAACACCTGATCCCGGTGGTTTTCTTTGCGATCCTGAAGTTCAAACGGTTGGATGGCGGGGTCGTTGAACGTGGAGTTTTCCGTAGTGCCCCGAGTTTCGCTGACTTCGAGGCGGCACATGGACGATCGATCATTGTCCACGGTGGTGTCTTCCGTGGACGATTCTCCAAGGGAAAGAAAGAGTGCGCTCGAGTGAGTGGTCGAAAGTCTTGAGCTGTCGAGTTGAGTACCTTGAATGGTCCAGCCCAGAACCGTCTCCACGGCCATCAGAGTGGGGGAAATTCTCGAAACGTTTACTGTTGCCACCTTCCAATACGCGTCTGAAGCGATCAACACACTGACCTGGTTGTCTCGAAACGTGGGCGCAAGTCGGGCGTCCGCAGCAACTTGACCCTGATCGGCCATCGCACGAACGATTTCTTTGCTGACGGGCGGGCTTGTGATGGTGCAGATGCTGGGAACTTCCAGGGCCTCGACTATGATGTTCTGGCCATCGTGTTGACCTTTAAGTGTCAAAAAGACTCTGTTGAACATAACAGGTGCTCTCGGGCGAGTGTCTCCGAACGTAGAAAGCGTTAGACGTTCGACACCGTTGACCGGACAACAAAGTGCTTGGGACACGTCGCGTCGAATGAACGTTCGCTGGCTCCCGGTGTCCAACAAAAAGCGAACGAGCAGCTGGTGACTCTTGCCGAGGGCCATGCACGGCCTGTCTGGAGAAGCACCGACATGGGTCCTGAACCGCTGGTTGACGCGGATGTCACCGCGCTGGCATTATTGATTGCTGCCCCTTTGCTGCGACTTTGCTCCGACTCTGGGCTGGTGTGCCGAAACGCTTCCGCAGGGAGCTGGATGTCGCACAGCGACGTGAGGTGGTGTCGGGAACAGTGGCTGCAGACAAGACTGTTGGCTGTTCTGCAGTGTCTGGCGAAATGGTTGTGCTTTCCGCACCTGAAACAACACCTGTTTGCCTGCAGTCGCTTTCGCTTCTCCTCGGGTGATACCGCCGATGCGCAGTGGGCGAGGACGTGGTCCTGAGCGTTGCAAAGTTGGCACCTGGGCCGCCCCGCAGAGGGACATTGGGCGCTCAGAGTCATTGCCGTTGGAAGAACGACACGCTGTGGCGACGACTGACCCCTCTCCTGGACGCGGTGCGTTGACGGCACAGAACGATCGGAGGCGCTCTCCTCTCGAATCTCCACCTGGACGCGGAGAAAGTCCAGGATCACCTCGATTTCCTTGGATCTGGCGGAAGGGGACGCGGACACCTCGGATGCGTCCTGCTCCGCCTCTTTCAGCCTTTGCCGGTACAGGAGGCCCAGGTCATGCGGCAAGGTCCGGAGCAGTACGCGATGGAGCACGACGGAGTACTGGTCCGGGGAAACGCCCAGGCCCTCCAACGCGTTTATGCGAAACGTGACCGTGTCGTAGAGGACCCGCAATTTGTCGGTGTCGGCCGAATTCTGCACCGGCGCCAAGGCGAGCAATTTGTCCAGGTGGTCGTCCACTAGTAGGTCTTTCCACCCAAATTTGTTGGTAATGATTTTTACGGCGAAGTCGTAATTGTCGTCGGCCAGCCTGATGCCCTCGATCGCGTCCTTGGCGGGACCGGTCAAGTACGAGAGAAGGTACTTAAGCTTCTCGATGCGTGGCAAAGTCGCGTTCGAATGGATGCTTGACTCGAACTGGTCCCAGAACCCTTGCCAGTCGCGTCGGTCGCCCGAGAAGTTCGGTATCTGGAGCTTCGGGAGTGCGGCGAAGCGGGTTCCCTGCGTTGTCTGAGGGGTGCCCAGTCGAGGCTGAGAAGGTGCGCTCCCGCAAGGCTCACTAGACTCGGCTGTAGCTGCGCTGGCTGAAGGGGCCGGGCTCGTGACGGAGCGCACGCGCGTGCGAAGGGCGTAGATGCGCTCGTCGTAGTCAATGGCATCCAAAACGTCCGCGTCAAATTCTTCTTCTGTGAGAGCCGCCTGAATCTGGCTGTCCAGCTCGTGCGAGGCTCGCTGCTTGTCGAGAATTATGTCCAGAAGCGTCTGAAATTCTAGAGTCGGTGCTGCCGGGTTCTACAGGAGCGCGTCGAATGCCGTCATCTTCTTCGTGACGGTGGCGCGAAGAACTCCCCGGCGGTGACGAAGCGATTCCATGGCGCGAGTCGGCGGGACCGTGCGGCTGGGGGTTTTCGGCCCCAGAGAATATGTAGCGAAAGGGGACCAGAAGCCAGACGTCCGGCTATCAACGATGCCTACGAACGACTGCAGTGAGAGCCGCGCTCGTGGAGCGAGCCCCCGCTGCCTGCCTCGTGGCGCGCTTCTTTCTCTTTATTTAACAGCAAGAGATGCGATGATGACAGTGGTTGGAACGGACTTTCGGGTGTACTATTTTGTTCATAGTTGGAACAAGCATTGCAGCTGCATTGCGGTTGCATTGCGGTTGCATTGCAGCTGAAGCCGTGTGTGCTTTGTAGGGAGATTACTCGATCAGCACATCGGTAGATACTAGAGTTACGTCTGCATCACGGAAGCCATTCAAGCATCAGGTTGCACATCTTTGTTCCAGCCCTGCCTTTGAGGTGGGAACCTTTTGCACACAAAATGACCTTTCGACAGGTCATTAAAGATAAGGTCAAGCGTGCTTTGTCGCTTAAGTAATATGCTGCGAAGAAGTGATAACGATAGCGCAATGGCGCCCTTAAGGTCACCATGTTAAGTAGAATGCTAGCGATGGTTTAAAGGGACCATGAAGACAAAATGCAGCCTTGTTAAGGTCAGAAGAAATAGCCATTAGTAACTAAATCAGCTACATTCCCGTGACGAAAGACGTTTTGTTAACCTAAACACTCAAGAAATGTAAAATGGATGTTTACATTCACGTGTAAGTGACGTAATATGGTTTGGCACAACAAACATAATTATCAGTGCGTTCGCTACACTTCAGCAATCAAGTGATGCGATGGAGAGAACTAGAGGCCCCGCGACCATCTTTCAGTAATGTTTCTCATTGTTGGCTTCGGTAGGCGTAGGCGGCCGCCAAAAGGACAAACAAGATTCTGGGATGTCACACAAAAATTTCCGAAAAGGTGGCTGGGGTGTCACCACTGCTTTGTGTGCTTCCTTTAATATCTCAATTAACTTATTGAAGTTCACAAAAAAACTATCATTGCTACCGAAACAAAGGACTCTTCTAATTGAATAAAACTTGTATTTTATCTTCATGGCCCCTGTAAAGTAATTACATGTCGAGAGTTTCGCGCGTAAGCCGCAGCGTACCTAAAAAAATCCATTTGCTTCATTTCGTCTTCTGGACTACTAATGTGGTTTTTTACAACCAGTGCTAATCATTGGTACACTGGTTTCAACATTTTTTTAAGGATTAGGCTCACTTTAAAAATTTACCGTGCTTGGAAGTCTAAAGTCTTAAATTATTCGCCAGCATTGCTTAAAGTACCAATATCCTAAACATCGGCTCTTCATTAACCATCTTTGATTTTTAGAACACTATTATCTGTTTCTACCCGAGAAATATGCCGCAAAACATTACAAACTTACATTTGCAGAAACCATTTTCGAGCTTGGTGCCTTGAGGGCAGACGCATTCCGGAATGCCATTGGCACCCGGCCATACTTCTCCGCCACCGTTTGCACATTCCTCCTTGAATTTTGGGTCAACTGAAACACAACGAGACCATTGAGAAGAATGCGGCAAAGAAAAAGGTGAGTTGGACTGAATGCACATAATAGCCGGCTTTTTTTCTGAAGTGTTTTTTTTCTTTCTTTCAGGCTGAGAAGTATTCTTATCGCCTGTAGACGCGGCATGCTTTCTTGCAACTGTAGGCTGTCGCCAAGAAGCGTCGGGAAGCACGCTGCTCGAATAACATGACGCGTATGAGTTGAAACGTGAGCCGGCGTGCAATATTATTCTACATAACTGCTAACAAAGACAAACAAATGTACATTTAAGTACAGTGATCACGAGGGAGGATGGGTTCCAAGAAATACTGGCAACCATGCGACAAGACACCGCTGCAGATAGAGCGAAGTGTTTGCTTTTAGTCACTGGATAGATGAACTCCAACCTTTATACTATCAAGGTTGCCTTTTCAGTGGGCCATTTAGCGAACAATTACATTTATCATTGGGCCGGCCATATGAATCGTCTGGTTATTTTTGACGCCAAAGCATTAGCAGAGTCCTTCAATGCTTTTAGGACTCTGGCATTAGTTGCTGTGTTGGTTCGAAATCCCACATGCGCGGTGCACAAAATGGCAAACAAACGGCAGAGCAAATTGCCGTATGCTCAAATGATAAAGTTTACTTAGAGCACTTTGGTGTTCTAGCTCATATCTCTTATAGGGCAGTGAAGAACATATCAGCTGCAACACTAACGTACTTCATGGGGACCATTTGCGGGCAGTATAAAAGACCACAAACCAAGTTTAGGATTTATCTCGAGCATGCGAATGTTTATTTTCTCGGTGTCTCCCATTTGGCAATTTATTCGACGGAGGACATCAATGGTACATACAGGGAATTTTGTTCCTAAAAATAGAAACACCTTCAAAAAGAAAGGACAAGTTATTCATCTAGGAATAAAACCTGGAAGGAATTAACCACTCGAAGAAACTAAGGAACCACCTTAGAAATCATGCAGCTAGCATTAATCAAAACGTTACTGTGGACTTTTTTGACTGCTTTTATAGTAGGACGCCATATTTGCTTTTAATGCCTTTAGATACTCTCAAAAACTCATTCACAACCTCAAAAATGTTTTTACGGGCGCATCAAGCGCCTTTCTCCGCTATAAGATTGCTTACCGAAAGCCTCATGGGCGACTTTGTTATGACGCTATAACTCAGGTGATTAACATTTAGTGTGAGGGCTCGTGCCTTGAGTTAATTAGTGTACGCGACTAGAAACAGTAGAGGCATTCTTTTCGATCAATACATAGAGAAGAACAAAAAAATTGTATTTCACTGTCCACAAAATCTGCGTTATCAGAAGCGCGCTACGCTTTCGAAGTTGCGTCCTTTAATTGTGGGTAGAAAGAATTGGCTCACCTTCGCAATCTGGCTGAAGTTTTTCGAGGCCCGAGCAGTCACACGTTGCCCCGTCGTGGCCATCGTTGTCCAAGCACGTGCCTGGATGGCAGAGCATAGGCAAGCAGGCGTCGATATCTGCAAGGTGAATACGACGACCATTACAAGGGAACGGAGAGCAAAACAGGGGATTGAAGGTTGCAACAATTTGTCTTCAATTAACAACTAATTACAAGGAGCGCACAGAAAAAATGCACACCTTCAAATTAAAACGCGCACGCTTGTCAGTCAGTTACACAAATGCACAGGGAACAGAGTGCCCAACGCTATAAAATCGTTTCGGGAGAGCGAGAGATTGTGCTTGACTCTGCATCTTGAACAAAATGACGCTTTAAGTGACGCTGTGGGAATCAGCTGGCAAAGGGAGATGGGAAAAAACTCAGAGGGGCACAATGGAGGCCCATAATCACAATCGTACAAACAGCTCGGAATAACGCCCCAAAAATAGCTTTCTCCACTCCCGTGCCCCTTAGGTGGTACTCAAATAAAATCGGAGTGCCTTTGTGGCTTATCTTGGAGGCAACCAGGTACTGAAAAACAGCCTTTGTATGGTTTCCCGGTCATGAGGCGTTCAGAGTGCTGTATTGGGCTTCGGCTTGGTCACGGTGAATTTCAACCATCGCCATATCACATGTGCTCGACGTATTCTCGTGTGTGCATTGGCTAGGGGCCATCTCAATCTTAAACAGTAAATATCTCCCGAATGCCACATTCAACTGCAGCCGATGCAGGATGGCTTCTTCATGTTTTCCTACCTCAGGTGGCGCCCCAAAGGCGCGTTAGCGCCAATTAAATGCAGCGTTGTGTGTCTTCCGTCCATCCAGAGAGACCACTGAGTTTTTCGGCATGAATAGCGCCACGGCTGTAGCATTCTTTTTCAGGATTGGAGTGGGGAGCACCGAAACAAAGGATGCGGAAAAAGGGAAACCACCTTGTCTCTGCTGGGACATTTCCATCTACACCAGAGTGTGCTGGAAGTCGCTGTATTCCAACGCCGTGCTACATTGAGTGTCAGCACACTCAATATGTTGACATTTAATGTACTAATGTGGACACACAATGTAGCAATGTGTTGATAGTCTCCTTCAACATGGAGAATTTCCCATACTGGCGGTTCACACAAAAACAATTATTTTAAACACTCCAGCACTACCCATGAATTATTCAACCGACTTACTCCTTTGCTGACTGTTTTTTAATATAATTAAAAAGCGCGTGCTGTTAACGTTCTTCATTTTGGGAGCAGAGGGAAGTTAATTGGAAGCAGATGGAAGATGGTAATTGGGGGAAGATGGAAGTGGGAAGAGACTGCAAATCCCTATTGCCACCCATGTAGCCTTGATAGAGTTCAGTCCTCACTTGAGTGAAAGTTCTCCAGCCATGCAAACCTGGGAGCCGGCGCAGGTATGTGTCTTAAATTTTAAACCAAGCTCAGTGGTCACAGTATTCATTGGTAGAAACATCTATCTTCACTGTAGTGAAGAAGGCTAAATGTGGAGATGTGAAAATAGGACATGGCCATCTCGGAGACACAGTATGCAGCTAAAGCTGCGTTTTCTGTACAATTTCCAATTTTTCTTTTGAGGCAGGCGTCAGAGCTGGTACGCCCTAGCAGAGCCAGTATTCACGAAGGCGACAGCTTAAAAAAGCTTTACTCAGCAGCCATTTGTCCCTGGTGGCATGTGATGGATTTTTTGCTCATTGCTCCAGAAATGTGTCTCAATATATTTCTAGTAGAAATAACGCCTTCTGTCACAGTCGTTTAAGTGATATTGTAACGTTACCCGAAAGCTCCAATTATTTGGCAATTTTTTTGGGCATTCTATTGGTGGAAAATGTGGTCTCACTATTTGTCGAGCGGATTCGTCTTTTCAGCTATATGGTACGTTTCAATAGGATTTCCCACCGTAGCCTCACCGTGCTAATGTCAAACGCTTAAATCTCGCCTTCCTCTATGTTTTTAGTCTCATTGTTGCCTGACCACCGCTTTTCACGGGACTTTATCCAAGGATCGTAGAACTGGAGCAAAATAACTTTAATGAACTTCCTCACTGAAGACTAACACTACATTTCATTCATTTGCAGATAATTGCGTTAAGCGACGAGGGCCGACACTAGAGGCATCTCGTTCAGAGTAGACAAACAAAAAAAAACTAGTTATCACACGAGTAACACGAGTAATACACCTAGTCACTTTGCACTGTTATGCTGATGATCACGCAGCACCTTAAATGTGATTGAATACCAAAAGTACTCTTTGGTAGAACGACTCTTTGCATGACTGATATTGTAACTTTGGATATTTTGGAAACATGTCCAAGCCGAAAGTTCAGTGGCGGGCTTATCACGAACGCTAATCTAATAAATGTTATGATATGGTGCAAATTAGCATGCCCCAAATCTCCATGAATCATGCCAGCCTACATGCATTATTTGGGTTTCATGGGTCCTGTATATCGGCTCGTGCAGTCAAAGTTGTAACATGGACTTACGGTAACATCTCTGAGCTGTGGCGTTGAAGTAGCGGTTCACTCCACAGTCACAGGTGAAGTATTTGCCCTCATTGTGCACAGTGCAGGTCGCATTGCCGCACAGATGTCCAACTGCTGTGCAAATTTCCCCTGTAATTTCAAAACACATTCGCCATCTTGTCACTTAGCAGCGCAGTTTTCCTAACTTAGGGGGACACTACGGTACAGAAACTTTTTTCAGTAGATTACGGTACATTCAACACAGATACGATGCTCTATTGCGACAGCACCTCGATTTTTTCAATGATTGTATGGGCGGTCGCTCTTGACGATGCTAGATGTAATTATTTGCGGAACGTAAAAGATAAGGAGAAACAAGAGCGATAAATTGCAATAAGCGAAATAAAGCATCGTTTGCTGACTACTAAACAAAAAGAGCTGCTAAATATGTGCCCTTTTTAACTGATAAAGCAACGTGTTTCTTTAACGCACTCATTTTTAGGCTGGGATTCGAATAAAAATGAACAAACTTCACTTGTCGCAACTGTGTGTAACTCCTACCTCTGATGTACACCATACTTCAGGTGTGTTTTTGTGGTGGAACCTACAATTGCCACACTAAGAGGCAGCAAAACAACGCCTCGTTGCTAACTGATAGCGGTTTTTAGGAACCAGTTAATTCCTTCTTTTTGCTTTCCGCCGTTTAGTCCATTATTTGTGCGTTTCGAGTACAGGAATCACCGTAAAAAGAAGGGTCAACCCAAGCGACTTTCGAACTTTTCATTGGATCCTAAATTTATGCAGTATTTTCGCGCAGCCTGCATGATTTTTTTCTTTTTTGGTTTTAAAATATGCCTTAGGCATGTTTCTGTAGTTTACTGATCAGAAACCCCCTGCCGTATAGACTACACTGCGAATAGTAAGGACCATAGCTCAGCCAACTCAAATAACAAGCCGGGGATGAAAACATGCTTACGGCCAGTTTTCTGGATTGGACGCGAAGTGTTTCTTTTAACTTGGATAAAAAAACTCCCCCTTTCCTACGTAGATAACCTTACGTCCTATGTACACCGATGAGGTCAGCGGTTTGTGCAAGCGTCCCATAATTTCATTGTGGTCACTTAATAAAACATCCATCCATGCACCTGCCCATAACGAGTAATGTTTGATCCAGTGATCTTTCAGCATTTTGCGGTGGCCTTGGTGAGATGCCTGCGTTACTCCGTACGCTCCCATGAAGGAGTAGAGGTCGACACAGACGTCTTACATTTCGGTGAAGTTCACATTTTTACAGCATCAATAAATTGCTCATAGCTGGTCTTCCAGCCGCATGTGCGGTCGCATGGGCCCCGTAAGACACACGGAACACAAGAACACGACGCTGTCGCGAGGTATTAGCTGAGGCTCGCACATTCTGAGTTGCGGGAATCCACGTTGCACTAGTGGTGTGGTCGCTAAATCTGTGAACAGATCATTTACGTATGACTCCTAGTTCTGCAAGCCTACACTAATTATTAGACCTTATTGCTTATGCTATCTTCTTTTCTGCAGCGCAGGTAGTCGTTCATCATTCGCAAAATCCACTGTACATATTTCTCGGCATTGGCAACTGTTACATTGGCGGAGCGAGAGAATTGGCGAATGTTTATTCAAAGCAGGTAGTCGTTCTCAGCTGGTACTCAAACGAGTGTATTTATAAGCTTAGCATTTAATGGAATATCACCATTTCAAACGGGACATTTAATGCTTTTTCTTGTGGCTTTGTTGTAGTAAACACAAGTCGATAAGAAATTATAACATTATTTTGCTGCACGTGCAACATTTCCAGGTGTTCGAAATTAATCCGGAGCCCTCCACTACGGCGCGCCGCATAGCCCAGGTATAGTTTCGGTGCGTTATACCCTTCAATCAACCAGAACTGATAAGATTACTGCGACTCCTTCCTCTAGTAGGTAAGGTACGAAGGGTAAAATGTGGAGGGCTCTACGAGCGACCGCTGTTGCTTTACGCCACTTGAACTAGCAATGAGGTTTACGCGACTTTTCTGTGACTTCAGCTTCATTCGAGCTCTGGTGCAGTAAACAGCCACGATGGGGAGAAAATGAGGCATTTAATTGTTATCCTTTGCAGAAATATTTATCCTCATATCTGAAAATGAGAAGAGACAGATAGAATATTTTTAATGAAGACCAGCGATATTAGCCGAGCCGTCGGGCTGGCTTGCTACGTTACAGGAGAGAATAAAAATAAAAATAAAAAAAGCAGAAAAAAAGTGAAAACGAAATTGATGCGCCCGAAATTTTCAATCACAAAACTCTGTCCAGTTTTGTGCTCCGAAGAAACTCCAAGAGAGCTTAGAATATACAACCGATGCGTCCTTCCGTTGATGATGTAAGGAGCGGAAACTTGGTGCCTTACTAAAACACTTGAAAGCAAACTTTGGTCAGCTCGACGGGCCATGGAACAAATAATAATCGGAGTAACACTTAGAGACAGGAAACGAGCTACCTGAATAAGGGAACAGTTTAGATAGAAAATATAATTCAAATAAAGAAAAGAGAAACGGACTTGGCTAGCGACGTCACTAGGTGACATGACAACCGGTGGACTACCAGGGGGGTGGTGTGGACACCGAGAGACGGTTCTAGAAAAACAGGAAAGCCAATTACTCGAGCAAGAGACGAAGTAAGGACTTTCAGAGGCAAAGAATGAACTCGAGCGGGGCGGAACAGGAGCGGGTGGAGGTCGATGGGAGCGGCGTTCATGCTACAGTGGACCTAGTTGGCTGTTGATGGTGATGAAAATATTTGATGATGACTACATTTCATCTCAACAAATGGTGTGGAAATGATTCTGAATGAGCGGTTTTACTGAAATGTTAGAATACTTGCGATTTCAAAATGAGAGCGCATTGCGTGTGCCGGCATGCACCAAACAGAACGCGAGTTACAGCTAATTTATGCACAAAACTGCGCCAAAAGCAAGTAAACGGACAAATGACACGAAGATACCACTGTTCTGTTTATATTAGCTTCCCCCCTCCCCTCGTATTAGCGTTGTTTTGTATGAAGCCACGCCCGTAAAATCGTAGTATCAAAGCACATTCCCCGACTAGAAGTCGTGTCTGTACATTGCGGCGTAAAATGAGTAAATTTCAGGACTTCTTTTCCAGGAATGCGCCACAGTGGCTCGTGTCGCAGTGAGGGACGAGGCAAACTCCGATGTCCAAACCATTTGCACTTCATGCACATGAATATACACATTAAATATACAAGACAATTCAAGCAGCCCGCAGTGGGGCTTAATTGGGGCCCGTGTGGGTCTACTTTGGCCCAACGAGCGAGCTACGCGACAATGCGAGATCCTAAAGCGCTCTGCACTTAAAAGAGAAAATGGCACGGTATGCATTGCGTGCCAGCCGAGTTCAGTGACGTATACGCGCGTGTGTACACCAACCAACCCCGAAAGGGAGCCTAGCCTTGCCTCATTTTCGGTCCAGGAGGCCAAATTGTCAGCGGCCCTTTAGAGTACGACCGGGTCCCTTACTGGCGTGGCGGGCGAAGCGGAGGAGGGGGGAGGGGGAGCACAGGCATTGCGCCGACCTCAGCGCTTTCACCTTACTAGGTGCAACATTCCTTGAATATAAAAAATATACCAGCTAGAAAGCAAGCTGTAGAGCTAAATTATCGAGTTGTCCCGAACAAAGAATGCTCAACACCATGCTCAATCGTCGTTGACTTTGATTCAGATGAGAGTAAAAATGGTGTTTTACTACTTTATAAAAACATCCTTACATTTTGTGTCCGGTACGTCGGTGGCTTCGATAAATCCAAGAGCGAGGCAAGCACACAGAAACACGATCTCGAAGGGCATTTTTTTTTTTGTGTCTCCTTTGTAGGATTTCAGCGGGCCTCCTTACGGGAACTGATGTACGGGCGCAAGCACCCCTGTCATCGAGCTGTACTGCTCACCGTCGGGCGTTTCACTACCGAACACAACGGCAATTGATAAGACTTGTCCGTTTTGCATTCATGGCGGCGATGCGTAATGCGTTTGAACTTCACACCTCTCCCTGAACCTCAGCTTATCACCACCTGGGGTGACATATGCGTTTCAGCAACTAAAAGTAACAAAGAAACGCACATCCACTGTAGGCGAACCCATGCACAGGCACTCACATACGGCGGGACAGAGCCTTATCGCCGCCGAATCCGGTACTTAGTCTCAGGGCCCCGCTTCCGATAAGCGCCACTTCAATACGATAAAGCGACTCGATGGGGCTCTGTAGAGAACAGGTAAGGGAACGGTGTGAGGTTCTCCATTTGGGCGTTACTCAGAGCTCAACAATGCTTGCTGACAAACCACATAGATCTTCAGTAGCAATAGCTCAACTTGAACATTTAAATGCATGAATTTTCTATACGCTCTATTTCCGAACACGAAGGCAAACAGGGAGGGACAGGTTTGGAATTTCTCCTAGCGCCAAAGCACACTTTTTCGCGTTCCTTGCACCCCCTCGTCATGATGCAACACCTACAAGGGCGCCTTTCTAGGCCGCTTAAGATGCAGATATTATATCGCCGGTGCACTCACTACTAGGATATCGTCAATTGTAGCAGTTGTAAAGATTGTGTCGGCGCATACGATCTCACCCCTGTACGGGTATTATTCTCCACTTTGCCCACTTATGAGAAAGCCATAAAAAAGACTCCATGAACTTCCTCGTGGCGTCGTAGGAGTCGAATTATAAACCAATTCGATTGGGTTGAATTTTTTGGCGCAAGGCCAATGGTGCAAAGAGTGTCAGTCGAAACTATTTGTCGCTCTTTGGCCGAGCTGGCCTTACGCCAAAAAATCCAACCTTCATCATAATCATCGAAATATAAACCGCACTACACACTCAGTAAAGCTCAATAAATTGGGTGAAAGTCATCTTCAATACCTGACCAATTTCAATACCGTTTCTCAACAGACCACCAGAGTGATAGTGTTGACCTTCAAAAAACGAAAGAACTAGGTCTGTTTTCATCAGCAGAATTTCATCAGCAGAATCCGTTTTCGCTTCGAAGCTCCTAATAGCTCATGTGTATCGTCGACGCGTTAAACACGGAAATTTGAATATCAATTACGGGTTGATATTTATTATCGGGAATGTCTCACATTATCCGGTTGAACGTTAGCGTAGGGAGCATGTATTTATTAGAGAGTTCAGCAAATTGTTACAGTAATAATGTTAACGGGTACCGTTGTATCTGTGGGAAATTCCGTGGTCACCCTGATGGAGCGGCATGAACGTGTCTTAGCCCCTTTTCGCGGTTTGCGTAATCTGGTTTACCGGACTGCCGCAATTCCAGTAGCAACATCTGAAGAATGTGAACCGGCTGGGTGCATTCCCCTTTATTCAGGATGCACCAGCTATTGCCCAGACAATTGGACGCCAACTGTAAATTGTGCTATCAGCCAGGTATTCTCAGAAGCATCTAATGGGGGTGCGACAACATTCTACACCTGCCATTCCCCTTCGGAGACCAGTGGGAGGAGGTGGAAGAACTTTATTCGACTGTATAGCTGGTAAATGGGCGAGGTCGTTAGTCAGGGACTCCGTTGGTCCTACCCGCCGTCTTCGCCCTTCCGGTCAGCCATGCCTATTCGGGTCAGAGCTGGCAAGTTGTTCCTCCCGCTGCTCGTACGTAGGACTGGGAATCGGTTTCAAGTCTGGGTTATACCGGAACTCTATAACTCACGATCACCTTCAGCTGGCAGAGAGTGTCGGACGAGCCTAATGGCAGACGGCTTCCTGAAATTGAAATTAAAAGCGCCCCGATCCTAAACGCCCATTAACGACGTTTAAACGCGAAGGCTTTAATTGCCCTATCGAGCAAAAAAGCGGCGTTGTTGCGACGGCGTTGGGAAAAACCTATACATAAATGGCCGTCGCTATAAACAGTAAATAAAAAATTACGCCCACCTCCCCTCGCGGGAACCCTGGTGTGATGCAACGCATCTCATGGGGGATTCTATTGGCGTTTTCCATCGTATTGATTACGCTTATAGCAGGGAGTTTCACGCGAAGGGGAGGTGGGCGTAATTTTCCATTTTCACCATGCAATGCACGTGCAGTACACGTATGCTCAGGTACGGCCTTCATTGCAGAGGAGAATGAGTGCTTTGTGGTCCGTAAAGTGCACAGTTAGGGGCTCGACGATTGCATCAAGCAATCGTCGAGTACTGCGAGAGAGTGCAAGCGTAACGCGGACGACCGTCGACTGATGCCGTCGGAGCGCGGCATGCCGCTTTATATTCACAGCGCCCGAAGGAGAGGAGAGTGCGGAGAGAGAGAGAGTACTGCACATGCGCAGCGCACGCAGCGCCGCCCACCGGCGCCTAGCAACGGAGTGAGAGCGAGCTGCGCCAACCGGCAGCTGTTTGGGAGAGAGTGTTCGCTATCGGAGAGAGGAGAGGAGGAGGGGTGCAGCTTTGCGGACAACGGCGGACAGACGCAGGAAGGACAGAGGGGCGAGCACGAGATGCGGTGCATCTAAAAACGTATTCGATTTTCTGTGGGGATCGTACCCGGGCTCCCAGAGTAGGAGCCGTGGGCTTAACTGGCGCTCTTCCTTAGCACTTTGCCAAAGGTGAAAAAAGAGCCTAGTGCGTGAGGTGCTCCCGTCACACTGAGTGAGAGGTGAACGTGACGGCACGTGAGTGGAATGGATACACCCCAGCTACTACGAACATGGATCCTGGGAAAGCTGTGGCCGCTAGCGCGTGAAGTACTGCTGTTTACCTGGCGAAGCAACTCGTGCCAAAAGGTGAAGTAATAAAAGCGAAGAAAGAGGTGTACATTCGACGTAGCAGAAAAGAAGTAGTTCATAGCTGTCGCTAAGGGATGCCATATTGCTTTCGCTTTCAGATCACGAAAGCGAACTTGGGCGCCACTGAACATTTTTTTGTCTCTCTCGCTCCGACCTGCTGCAATCATATAAGAGAATTTTAGCAGAGTGGATAACCGGCCCCGGTGCGTCGCCCGGCCAGTGGTTGGTGAGTCCAGGTATGCGCACAACCACTGTCACCGCTTCTTCACACGGACAGTCGCGTCGGTTGACTACTGGTACCGGTCCTCCGCTTTGATAAAACTCAAATATCGTCCAACATCGAATCGCCGCGGTATCTGCATCATTTTGTTAATTCTTTGGGGCTCATTGAATTTCTTCTGGGGAAGTATGGTGCCCTTTGGTTTCCATTAAATTCCTGCTTAAAATGTAAATATTGAACGTGTAGAGTGTGTTGTCCCTTTCATCTATAATTATTTAGTACTGACCAAACGTTATACGAAGTGTGTAAAACTCTCTGTCTTTAGAAACAAGATTTCTGCCCGTGAGACAAGCCCATGAACTGAATAAAAGCATCCCGAAACACGTGATCCGCAGTATGCTGGTTTCAGATTTGTACAAAAATCCACAAAACGTGGTGTAAATATACTGCAACCTCAATATGTTAGTTTTTACATACAGATGAACTGCTTTCAGCCTTTTCGCTAAATAATCGCAAATGATTGGTGGAAGGTCAATGTCCCACGTTTTCTTTCCCTGAATTTGAATTGACGGCGAAACTTTTGAAAATATAAACGCTAATCCAGACTAGATATAAGAATCGGATTGCGGACACTTCGGCAAGAACAAAATTTTGATAGTTACTAAAGAATACCTGTACTGTTAAAAAGCCCTACCGGGATGGTTTAGGTTTCTGCTTAGGGAGAAGAACAAACATGTTTTTCGGCTTACTTGTCTTCTAGTAACAAGCAAATTTTATGTTGTAGCAAGACCAGAAAACCAGTATGTTTTCAAGTACTGTACTGTTAACAAATAAAAAATAGCTGTCGCTGTTATAAAAGAAGTGCGATCAAATTCGGGATATGTTGGTTGGTATAGTCACGTTTCACACCGCTTTGATTGCTTTAGACTAGCGGAAGGTACATAGACCCTTCTGGTGAGTTGTGAATACAAAATCCTAAACGGTCAAGTGGACGCTGCTGAGTGCTCCTTCCAATTTTGCGCTGGGAGTAATTGCAGCTGTTGCGCCTTTGGGACAGATCAACGGGAATGAGCTTGGTACGCCACACAACACTGCACTCATTGTCAAAGGTTAAACACTCCGTTTCCACGTGGCCCTGTGCTGCTCTGTAGAACGGCGCCTAACTCGTGCGTTTTCTCTATGCTCGCAATGACGTCAGTAGAGTGGTCATGTTGGTTCACGCGTTCGCAATGGAAGGCTGCGAACTTATCTGCCGCTTTTATCTCGAACAGCACCGAGAAGCTGGGAGCATTGCCCTAGACAGGGAAGTGGTGATGTCATGCTCAAGCCATCTTACGGTCCACAAAAAAAAAAACCATCGCTTTTGTCCCATGTGACAACGCCGATGCCAGACGCCGGCTCCTTCGCACATTGGGCCATTTAATGTGTTCACATTAAATGGAAGCAGCTGCTGGATTATTCCGTTTACTTCCGTATGCCCTGTCCAGGAAGCACAATTTCGCCCGGTAGTCAATTTTTTTCTTCAGAACCTAATTATCTTATCATGTTTAAGCGAGCAATTTTCGGTCAATAAAAGTCTGTGCGTGATCGCCGACATCGGCCTTGCGTTATAAAAGTGATAACACAGCAGCAGCACTTCTACTGTATCTCATCCGAGAGGGTATATTTCTAACTATAGCTTGGGGATTCACGACGGGCTTGGTGCGATCGCATATGTGCTCGTTATGTGCGGTTCTGTGGAATGGTCTGGAATAATGAGTGTGCTGCCTCTTGTATGCAGCAGAGTGAACTGCCCTTTTCTCATCAACGCATATAATAAGCATCTCACACAGCACACGGAACAAAGCTGTCGCTTCAAAAGGACACTAAATACTGCGGAGAAAAGTGTCGCGCCATCTTAGTCATTTTCCCCACAACAGTGCACTAGCGCACTTATTGAGGTACAAATGTTTTTAGCCCGGTGGTGCTCGGGAAAGCGATTTCTTCCACATTTTTTGCCAACAACCTGTGATGCAACAAAAAGAACAGTCAACAACAATTTGCGCTGCCGGTTGAGCGGACGAAGTGAATGTTGTCCTGCATATCTCGCAAAGGCGAATGAGCATGACAACTCAATTCGAGGTATAGGAACGGTGTTAATAATTTATTGACAGCATCGTGCCTGTTCATAAATATTTTCATTGCATACATTGTAGCACGACGCTTTTAATCTCTCGTAGTAGGTGGGTTCCCGGTCGGCGATCCAGGGTTCTTTCGCAATTTTCAGCCACGCCTGTAAAAAAAGACAAAACAATGCAACAGTCAGTGCCGGTGCTACCTACCCCACGTGAAAAAAAATGGTCAAATAATTTAATTTGTCCAGACGCGCAACCTAGTCGCAAGCAACACATTTTTTGCTTGGAATGCTCCCATTAGGTTGTTTTTATTTTGAAACACATCTGCACGCGCTAATCAGAAGAACGACGTTAAAATGGGCGCTAGGTGGATTTCATTCTTTCCAAATCAGAGAGTAGGAATGTGTTCTGCTTGTGCATGCAGTATGTTCCGAGCTTCTGTAGAGTTTGAAATCGCGTTCTGTCACAGTATTACTTCGTCCCTTCATAAATATCGTTTCAGTTTGCATTTACTGGGAGGACATGATAGTTGTAGCCCTTTTTTGCGCAGCAGTGCATTCTAGGACGTAGACGTGAATAATTTTAAATGCCGAATATTCTGACCCGTAGCCGCATTCTCTCCCAGCGAGAACAAATGGACGTATTTTGCCTTTTGTAAATATGCGTTATAGCGATGAAGGGTCCATGGAATACTTTTATGTGTTGGAGTCTCACAAAAACAAAGCCATTTGGCTGGAATTTCAAGGTCATTTACTCTGTGTTTGTTCACCAGAAATACACTACTAATCAACGTACCTAGCATACATTTACCGTGGTGCTTTAGTCATACAAAATTCAAGGACTTACCCTTACACGAGGACCGCTGGGATCAAGATTCCTATTAAGAGAGCAGCGCTGGTCGATGTGAAGCGCTCAGCCGAATTAGGACCACCTGGAACTGGACAAAGTGGGATTGAGAAGCTGGTTTTTTATGTGGTTTCAAACGGTAAAGAATAACCGTAGCTTCACTGGAAGGGTACATTGACCCTTGTGGAGAAAGTGTGTCCTACTATTGCTGAGGGTCGTGGCAAATTCTTCCAATGAAAAGTCTATCTTGTAAACTTTGTAATCACTGAAGCGGGACATGAGTTTGGTCAACGCGTAATGTTATAAACATGTCTATAACTAAAGGCTGGTGTAAGCATCGAGCAGCGTGTGCAGAAACGGTCAAGCTTTTCTTGACACCAGCAGGTATTGTTTTGAAAACCGGCAACGAACTCAGTTTTAAATTTCATTACGCGTCTGTACAGCCCGCGCAGTATTTCGGCCTCTCGTCATGACCACCTAATGACAGCGACAAATTCACCTGATCTATCTATTTAAGTGGGCATAATTAGAAAGACCAGTTTAGGGGGATCTTAGTATACTTTCCTGGGTAATTTCGGCAAATAAGTGGAAGCACTTTCTAAGAGCAAACCACTTTCTTATAGTTTGAAATGGCTGACCCCCCTCGTAAATATAACTTTACCCCATTGTCCATTAGTTTATTTGAAAGCTGACATGACCTTCTTTATGTCAGTGCATTGACAGAAATACCTCTCATGCCTTGTCGCGACCATGCACACGGTATGATTGATTTGCAGTTTCGTCACGCCTGTCATCGATGACGTCAGCATAGAGGTGCTGTCACGAGCTTGGGAAAGTGCTACGGGCGCTTGGCTGTACCAGTCATGAATGCCCCCTGTACAGCCGCTAAGATAGATGAAAGAAAAAATAACTTTTGGCGATATTACTACAATTGACAAAGTTAAGGATAGCGCTTTTGATTAAAACTCGTGACTCGGACAAAACTGCAGCCCACAACCAGCAGCATGGCCATCGACACATCAGGCATCGTCCGTAATGCGCCCACTGTATACTGCTTTAAACACTACGTCATCCCCGCTACTCAAGGCGTGATTGTCCATGGGGTAGTTCAGACCTCACAGAATTGAACCAGGGCGATTCATCTTTAATTCAACATCGGGAAATATTATATAGCAAAGAACTTCTGGCGTCTTAGTGTCCATTCCATCTAGGCAACCTTGATTTCGCGCCAAATGTCTCTGTGCGGAGCGCCGTCTACTCCTAGTACGAACCATTTGGGGGCACCGTTCGTCGAGTCGGCGTGTGTTTCGCGGGATCAGGAGAAGGTGTCTGTCTTGTGGAAACATCACCTCGCGGCGGCCTTTCACAACGAGGTTCGTTCTGTTTCACGACGCATTCAAAACCGCCTTTCTCGCACTCTTTCCATTTTTGTTCCGTGCATAGCGATTGATCTATATAAGAAATACCACGTTCTTATTTGGGGACATCAAACTGTGTTTTTATTTTAATTAGGCTAATTAGAAAAAAAAGCTGTAGGGACACCTTGGTTTTTCGAAAGAGTGAGAAACGAGATTTTAAAACGCTGAGCACCAGGATCAGATTAATGAGTTATCTTACGTAAGGAATTACCACAATGTGTCCTAAATTATTTACTTGACCATGTGAATTGGGATGAGATGTTTAGAAGTGTTTTTAAGCGCTTGTACCGGGTTAAAAAACTTGCGAAGCTAAAACATCGTTGTGTACCTACCATCAAGCACCAAGGCAAGTATTTCTTGTTTTAAACTAATCGCTGACGTAGCCTTTGCTTTTTTGATACAGCCCAAGACACGTTCTTGATTAAAAATTAAAGGGTGTGATATAAATGCCCCATTTCGACCTTTCTTTTGCCGTGTCGTTTTGCGCGCGTGACAAAGAGTAAACCGAAAGCCAGGAAATCGAGGATTCACTCAAGCAACAATCATAAAACCTTCCATTCAATAAAGCTCCAACAGGTACACAACACCTATTTGCACACGCACATATAGTTTTTGTATTCCAGATGTCCTCGGAAAATCCGCTAATCTGGTCCACATACAAGATTTTTATATGCTGTTTTTCACATATTTCTTCAGCGAAAGATAAACTCCCTGTTTCTTCGACTGAATTGTATGCGAAGCCTTCTGTCAACTGTGCAACTATTCCGAGACTTGCTTGCTACTGCTACCAGCGCTTGATATCGCGCAGTCTCGAGTCTACTTCTTTTAGCAGGAAAATCTCATAAGCCAGAAAGCGCAGTTTCAAGGGATTCTGTTTCTGGGCAGTCACGACAGCTGCAAACTAATGGAAAAATGTTTTCAATGTATCGATGATTATGAAGCCCACGTTTGTAGAAAAATGCAGTACCTAGGTGAGAATTCTTACTATCTGGATTTACGTTACTCTTTGAATTGAGCCATGATGTTCCATAGCCGTAGACGGAATTGGCTTTCTTGTACATAATTTCTTATCGACCCCGGGCACATGGAAGGTCGAGGTGAAATACGAAAGTTCGTACACGCATCCCACTCAAGGGAAAATAAACTCCAGCAATATGATTTTATTCCAGCCAATTGTCGTATAATGAGCGCGTTGCCTCGCCTTTCGGGCAACTATTTCGGGCCCTTTGCCCTGTAGGATATATTATTACAATACCCTACTTAAAAATCATTGTAATCCTTTTTCATACTCGGAACAGTTATCCATATGCCAAAGAATAGCTTATTTTCATCCTAAAAGAATTGCATCATCGCACTTCCGTTGTGTCAGGGCTCTACACTAACGCTACTCAGTGCCGAAAGGATAAAAGTGCATGGTTGTACGCCAACTACATTGAAAAACTGAGACGTATAAATGAACAATCCGCCATATCTTCGAGCGAATGCCTGTGTAATACTTGCTGATATCTGGCTGCGGGGACTGGAGTTGAGTGCTCGAGCGCTGTCTAATAATAACACTGTGTTAACTCGCTGCTATGGCGCTCCAATCACTAAGGTCTGCTATACTGTTCTATAATTGTTTTCCCGGCAACACGCAGAAAAAAATGAACACGATATACAGTGCTGTTTATATTGAGTTCGCAATTACCCGCCAAATGTCTAGAGTTGCTTCAACAGAGGATCTTATGTTTTTACAAACTTTATCTTAAGGGGAGGGAAGTATTTTGTTCTGAGTGAGGGAGGCGGGGGTTGGTTTTGCTTATTTCGAAACTTACGAAAAATGTGAACAGGAAGCGACAAAACGAAACAACTGTAATTATGTTTTTGACATTTTGAAGCTGCCCAAGAACAATGTTTTGCCGTCCATTAGGATACGATATTTTGCACATTTTGAGAAAACCTAAAGGGAGTAGATAAAGAGATATTATGGTAAAGTAAAGATGATGAAGCTTAGCGCAACTCCTATACAGCCATGCGATCCACCTACCTTCACATTGCACAACTGTGAGTGCGCCGTACTTAGCTGGTGGTAGTGAATTCTTTTCGCGGCACCGCAGGCTATACTCGCCATTGCCGTCATTGTGGCACTTCAGCCCTTCCTTGTGGAAAAGGGAAGATTCTTGGAGGTACCTGGTGCAAATATCCACGCTAGCTGGCCCTGCGTAAAAAGGGTAGGAAAAATCGTTTAAAAACTATGTGGAATCTCCTGACGGTTTTTCCCACTTCGGTTTGCTCTAAATACACGTTTACCGCTATAGTGAAAGCTTAAAATGAGACTTGTTATCGTTCTCTCGAGCACAACTCTGAATAAGAACCTTGTTGTTTTAATCCGAAATGCGAAAATTACATTTATCTAACACACCTTAAAGGAGCCATGAGACAAAACTCAAGTTTGGTTCATTCGAAAGGTTGCCTTGTTAGAATCACACTGACAACACTTTTAACGTACTCTTCGCTCAAATAAGCTATGTAAAAAGGGAATGGCCATGCGACCCACTAGCTCATTTCCTGCAACACAACCATGATGTCATATGAGCCCAGCTGTGCGGTTGGCGAAAGCCGGCAAAAGCAAACGCAATTTAGGCAGAGCTTATAAGCTTGCCGAACGAGCTATTTGCTGCTAAATGCAATGCATATCCATTTTACTGCAGCAAGAATGGTGCGGTAAACAACAAAAGTTACGAAAATACACGTAAACATAAAAGTACCGATGCAAACTGCTGTTGGTACTGGGCGCACTAGGCTTGTTTTAGATGCACAGCAGTCCGACGCTATGGAGATGTCTTATATGACGCTGGCCGATTGGCGTTAGCGACGTTGCCTTACGTGACTCTATATGTCAAGCATACCCCACGTTTCACGAAGCGATCACTTTCTACTGTAAAAAAACAAGCCAGGTGTAAATACGGTCAAAAACAAAGCAACAGCGGAGTGCTGAATATGCTAGCGCCATCTGGGAGGTTTGACGGCAAGCAAGGCTGGAGAGCCGAATGGCGCACTGGAAGTTTGTATACGCGCCGTGATGAATTCATTCTAGACGTCACCAAAACACAAGATGTGGCGGGAGAATCAAAATTTTAACCTATATTGCTTAATTTCTCAGTGAATATGGCATCATTTGCTGCCGCGCAAGCGCTGGGGACGCTATAAAACACGAAATCTTTCGAATAAAACAAACTCGTATTTTGTATTGATGGCTCCTTTAAGGAAAATAATAAATTATCAATACAACTGTACGTACTGCATTTCAATATATATATTACACAGGTGAAGGTAAGTCAACTTAGGATAAGTAGCTGAAGGCGCAATGATGGGACTTGTTTTGTTTGCCGAGAAAAAGGTATGACCAACTATTTACACAGTGAAAAAGCACAATTACAGTTTCTAGCAAAAAATCAATTTTTAGGTTTGGTCATAGCTTGAGCCTATGTGCACCAGTTTCGACAAGTATATGCTGCGATCTCCAAGTATCACGAAATGGGAACATTTTTCTTAAAAAAGGATAACGGAAAGTTAGGAGACACTCATAAAAGCATTGTGCACAACACTCTATATTGTTTCTCCACACGTTAAAAATGTAAATCATTGCCCATTAGGCATTCCATAATAAAGCTCGCTGTTTTGTCCCCGTGCCATTTTTATACTTTGCTCTTTTGTCGCGTTCTCTTTTGTAGCTGTGATTTTTTTGCCGCCGTGTTTTCTTGTCGCCTGCGGTTATGTCGCGTATCTTATGTAGGGCGGTGTTGTCGCATGCTTTTTTTCGCCGCCTGCACTGAATTGCCATCGCAGGAATCAATAACTACGCTTACTCATTTTTGTATTGCGATACTCCCCCCTCAAAGAAAGTTGCTGGGGCAGAGCCGCACACACTTCCAAAAATAAAAATCAAAAGAACAAGATCACACTCTAAGTAGTGTCTCGGAGTCTCGTCACAGACATTTCTAACTACTGAAACTCGCACTAAAGTTCACAGGTTCATCCTGAAGGGAAGCATCAGAGAAGAGCATACAAGTCCGAAGTCAGGAAAGGGGTCATGCCGTTGGAAGCCGATTGGTTCAGCACATCTTCCTTTCTCCTGTACCTCTAAAGGAGCTGACCACGAAGTTTCACATGTCGTGCCCTCATCCGTGACTTGTCTGTCTTTGGGCTACCGCGTGCTCCTGGGACAGATTTGTGGCCATAATAAATTCTCTGTTCACGCGAACTGTTTGTTCACCCTTCCGCATCCGGTTTCTTCTGAGATGAAAGCGGTTGGCGGCCGAAACTCCTCAAAGTTCTCACTTGGCGTCATTTAGCCCTCGGCTGTCTTGGAACCGTTCGTTCTGTTACACGGACGGAGCGCGTCTCACGTCGATTTAGCATGCCACCTTTGCGCTTGAGTACCCTCCGCTTCAAGAAGAAAGGTATGCTCAACTTCCTCTTGGTGCGTTTTAGGCTCTGCTGTACTTCACGGCTCTTGGGGTTGGTCGAATGCGTGGTGAAGGATGGCCTCTCCTCTTTTTTGGGCTTGTGCTTTCCTTCCCGCATTTTCCTCACCTCTGGAGAAAGTTTGGGCTCCCTCTGGGGCTGGCTGTATTGAATTTCAAAACACTCAGTTCTGGAAGCTTCAGGTCCTTTGTCGTCTGAGAAAAACGCCGTATCTGTTTGGGTGATCGCTGCGCCGGCTGCAGCTACTTTCACCGCAATGTCTGATGATTCAGGATCATCAACATTCAGAGATGTCCTTTCTGGACACCTAGCTTGGACCTCTTTAGGCACTATTTTGCTTTCTAACTTGAAACTGAGTCTCCATGTGCTAAAAGTACTCTTATTAGGCAGTATTTCGACATCCTGTTGGAGACCTCTCCCAAAGGTTCCTTGAGCAGAACTTTCGACACTTTCTGGCCTGGGAAGATATACCTTACTGCCTGCTTCGTGAACATCTACCAACTTGTTCTGGCCTGCCATCGTGTTGGCAACCAAAGAGGCTTCTGCCACCTTTTCCTTATACAAGTTTTTGAGAATTGCTAACTCGCGGTTCAGCGCTGCAAGGTGTTTTTTGTGGGCATCCTTCAACGCCTGCCTTTCAGCTTCGCGCTGTGCGTTTAACCTTTCCTTTACCTCTTCACGCTGTGCTTTCAATCTCGAACGCTCACTCTGGACCCCCATGCGAAGTTCTGGCCCTTTGAGTCCCAATCGGATTCCATCAGCAATAAGCTTTTCCAGTTCCTCGAGCCCCATGTTAACAATCGCAACCCTGTAGATCCTTTCCACTCGTCTGAGCCTGACTCTCCAAGGTGTTATGGGAGAGTCCTGTCGCGGACGCCACTTTGTGATGTTATGAGGTTTTGGAGACTCGAGACGAGGTACTCGGAGGTACAGATCAGAGACTGCAGCACGGAGTTTCGTAACTATGCGAGGAAGAACATTTATGACTGACAATAAAGATGCTGGGAGGCGCAACACAAACAGATACAGAGTACAGTTGAAATCTTCAGGTGACGGAAAACAGAACAGTCCAATTCGTAACCGATAAACAAAGTGGAATGGGTGCAGTCTTACGATTCAACAAGTCTGGCTGTGGTTGCAGAGGCGAAGTGAATACATCTGTGTTGTCAGGTGAAGCAGCGGATGCTGAGAGCTGCGGCACGATGCTTCCTCGGCCTCTTGTGCAGGGTGCGGACATGTTGCTTGACTGTCCGGTCGACAGACGCAGGACACCGTGGTTCTTGCCGTCCGGTCGACAGGCCGCAGAACCTTAAGACTTGATCACTAACAGCGAGTGCGCTGCGCTGCCCTCCGGTTCTCAACGTCTTCTTTTCCGTCCACCACTTTCCTCTTCGTCATCACGATGCCACTCAACCATCATTGTCTTTGTTGCACCGCACACCTCAAGTGGATTGTCCATAGCCTTTTGATTTTTTACACCCTATCACATCACAGTGTTCAATAAGTGAGGATTTGTGAGCATCATGGGGTCGTTGCTAGACGGGTGAAAAAAATCAGTATTAACCCTCTCAAAGAGGGACTCATTCATGAATAAACTATTCGAACAAAAAAAGCGTACGCCTGCTGTCGATCCTCAGCATCTGCACAATAGATGAGCGGACTGGAGGCACCTATACATGCATTTAGGAAAATAAGTTCAGTTGTTCGTCACTCGCTAATTTTACTGTTAATCCGGATAACTACTATGCCTTTGCCACAGCAAGTGCTGTTGAACGGCTTAGCTTCTGCCCTCTTGATCGTGTGGTACATTGTTCCGTTTTGGTATTTCACTAAACCTAATTTGAGCCAGCACTCTCTCCCGTGTGAGCGCGCAAACACCTTTGTGTGACGACTAACGGCGGCATTCGAGACGCCAACAATTGGTGTAGTTATTCAAAAATCTGATGCCTAACTTCCACACGGTGCAAACGAGAGTTTGGTGGGCATTTACAACACGCGGCATTCCGTCTATCTGGTAGGGTTGGAACAGTTGTTGCAAAGCACTTCCGTCCAGGTATTTCAAATCCCATGGACACAGTAACGCATCGGTCTCTAGCACCATCTTTTAATGATTCTCGTGTCGTTGTATCATTTTTATAGGCATACGTACCCTATTGCTGGATCAGTTTATTGTTTAGTATCCTGACGCACCTGTTCCCTTGATCTGTTTTTCATTCAGTCACGCCAATAATTAATAGCTTTTTTGTAGGTAACTATGACAAAAATGTCGGCCGGTCACTATAGGCAATGTTTGTTAAAATAGTTAAAATGTTTGCTAAACTTAGGTAAAATATTTATTCATCTCAAGAGAGCATGTGCTAACACCAAACTCGGCACAGTTCATTTTGGCAATATTTACCGCTTATAATGACGAAAAATGTCTTCACAGTTTAATAGCTAAACTGAAAGAACGTGGCACGAAATGTCTAACAAGGGATCTCTAGTGCGAAGTGGTACTAGTGTTTCTCTCCCGGCAGGAACATGCAACAATGCATTTTAAAAGTTATAAACCAGAAGAAATAGAAAAAAAAAACAAATAAATTCGAGAGCCCCGTCCCCGTCGCCTAGTGCACTTCGATGCCAGACTGCCAGCGAGAATTAAACGCGCACATAGCGTAAGTAATTGCCACAGCACTGAAGTACCAGCACTACCAAGACAATCTTGCTCAAGTTGTTTCTATGTAGGAATAAGGTAGAAAGGTCCGTAAAAATGAACTGCAAGTTTAGTTCACAAAATGTTATTATTGATGTGTTAATTATGATATTACCTCTTCGCGAAATTTAAAAAAATAATACAAATATGGAGAAAGAATCAAAGCCCATTTCTTAAGAGAAAAATATTTATAACGCGAAGCTTTCTTTTATGCAACCTGAGTCAAATTAAAAATCTAAAATCAAAACTGATTCTACCGTGTTGGAATGCCGCAATCGGGTAGATGTGGACTTCATAACGCGAGGCCCCCAGTTTTGATTCCGTCCACGGGGAGCACTTCTTTTTTCGAAACGCTTGATGTGCCTTCGCTTCAACATCATCATTTTGTGAAACCCATTTTGTAAAGTTGACTTTCCTGCAGTGCGTTTTGGGACGAACGATGCCATCAGTTGGGCATTGAAAGCTCCGCTTTAAACCAGGTGAAGCAGTGGCGCCTCCTCAGCCACTTTCCGATGACGTCACTGTGACGTCACAAAATATCGTTTGCACGATTGGCGGCCTCCCGCCGAAGCTATCACCAAAAAACGCGATGGGAAAACTTTCGTGTGCCCTTTAGTTGTGTTTGATAATACCACTTTAATGCTACCGTGCACGTACATCATTAATAACTATGTTTTATTGCGTGCCTCTATTGCGTCATTCCTGTCGGTATTCAGCCCCTGTTGTGCACAATTTCAGTATTTCAATGTTTGTGTTTTTTGGTACAAAACATTTTTCTCGGCTGGAATGAAGCTGAACAAGTTACCAAAGACCATTTATTCAAATTGAGAAAATCATCATTTTGTCTTTATGGCTGGTTAAACGGCATCGTTTTCCTAACAATGATGCCGTGAAGTCAGGTGTGGTGTTAGGACAAGTACTATTGTTGCTTAGAAAATGAACTCAAAAAACACACCCGCGGAAATCGAAGCGAAACCACACACGCCGAATGCTGTTCGTGGTGACTGTATTGAAAAAAGCCCCCTTACCTGTTGCAGTTCCTTTGACGATGTATAAATCGGGCGCAAAGTAGCATTTGTCCGCATCATCGTGTTCATGACATTGGAATATTCTGTTCAGCGTGGCTTTTTCGGGTTCCTCTGCGAAATTCATCTCTACAGTTGGTGTTTTCCTGAAGAATTTGTTGAAGGATGAGGGAAACAGCTGTCGTTAGTTTGCTCAATACAAGCAAGCATTATTTCAAGAAGAAGCACTCAACTTTGAGGTAGAAACTGTGTAAGGTATAATTAAAATTAAATGATATTAACGACAGCGAAAAGTCGTTTTCAGGTCACCCGTTGCACAAGGCAACGGGAACAAAGCACCCCTGAAGATGACCCGTACGTCGTCTACAGAATATCTAGTTTTAGAAGGGTGATAGGTCTGACAAAAAATTGATGTGGTTTCGCTTTGTTTAACCCTTGCTGATAGTGAAAGCTTCACTGCCCTGGCTAGGCCCATTGTCGAGGTGTCTGAATACACTGCTTATTCATCATCTTTTTTCGCGTCACGGCGTTTTTAAGCCTCGCAGCTGTACGAGCGACCAAGGCTGGATGTTCGTCTTCCTTCATCGCACACGGCTCTGCCCCGCAAGTGGCATCTTGGCCTTCCTTTGTGGCGCGCGCTTATAGCGGCGGCGGCGGCCTCCTTTCCTTTCTCCGCCAGGTGGCGCCACGGGTTCCGCGCACGTTTCCGTTCCCTCATCGCCTATCTCTCGCCAGAAAGGTTACAAGCTGGGCTAGTTGGAAATACATTCTTGAATGAAGCCAGCGATAACTTAAAGAACAACAAAGGAAAGGGAATACAAGTGGTATCAACGTGCGTTTGAGAGAACATGAATTATCATTAAAATGCCCCACCATCCCGTCTTTCTTCGCATTGTGCTAAGTGCCGCGGAAGTAAACCTAACTTTCCTGCCACTGACATTATATTTAGGCACCGGGAACAAACGCTCCGCGAAATTATGGAAGCGTTCCACATAGCAGAAAGAGTAGACAAGTGTGTCAGCCAAGCAAGCGTGTGTCTTCATCCCTAAGATATTGCCTATCTGCGTGGGTTTTGACTGTAGCCAGTGTCTATCTAGCTCCCTTATCACCGCGGCTTTTGTAAACTTGTTTTGCTTATGCGCAGTGTTTTCATTGTTTGTGCTACGTGTTTATCTTTACCCTTCTTGATATTAAACTAGTTTTTAAACCAGCGGCAGCCCTTGCGTTCCACTTCTTTTGTCTTTAAGTTCGCACTGGTTTCATCCAAGAATAAGCCTGTCTCTCCCCTGCCGCCTATCTCTTCCCACCATCGGGGCGCTCTTCCATGCCGGCCGCTTGCGGAAGGGGGTGTGATTTGCCCTTTAGCTCTCAATGTCAAAACTGCTCACCCCGGAAAAGTACCCGAGGTAGCTTAGTGCAGCTCTCGCTACAAAACGTATGACGAAAAAAAGGACCATGACTGGCACGCAGAAGCGGCGTTGCGCTGCACCGTGATAGTCGTCATGCTAATTTTCTTCGTAATTACGTTATTTTTTTCTTGCCCAATGCTCTATCTAACTGACCCTCTTGCGAAGTTCGCTGAAGAAACGCTCGACTTCTTCTTTCTATGTCTACTCGCCTACTGGACAGTGCGCCGCACCCATTGTCCTTTATATGTACAGTCATGAATACAGAAACCAAGAACATAAATATAGCCTCCAGGACGCACTAAACTGAATGGTTGTAGTCTAGGCGGGATAAATAGTTGCGCAGCTCAGGTTTGTTTAGAAAAATATTGTTATCACCCTGCATTGTTGTAACAAAGCGGCGAGGTAAAGTTGATCGATATGGACGCAAAATTATTGCTCGCTTCCTTCCCAATGGCTATTATTTTTGCATTTCGCGGATTTTTCGCCCAGAGTTGTACACTTCCGCAGAACACCACAATGCCCTATCGATTGGCGCACACACCCGAATTACGGTCACCGATGTGGCTTTTGCGGTATCACATGCAGAATATATAAATATTCTGGATTCTACTCTGGTCTCCCGAAACGCAAGTAGGAAACTCACTGTGACTGTTTTTATTGTGTCTGACCTTTTACTCATCTTATACAGACACGCGCACGCACTCGAGTGTGCGCAGGCGCCGGGAAAACATCCTGAGGAGACAAAAGAGGTTGTACGAAAAAGATTGAGTCACACTGGAAAAAGAACGTTTGTCTGCTCACGGTTCGACGAGGGGACCAACCTCTCATGAAGTAAGCTGCAGAATACCATTGTTCCTATAAGAAGCAATAAGTGCATATCGCGAGAAGTTTATGGCAGAAACGTTTCCTAAAATTTGAAATTCCGTCTTGAACATTACTAGGCGCGAAACGCACTGCGAATGGCAGGCGTCGAAAACTCCAAAGGGTATCAAGCTGTTTTACTCACCCACTTTGCACCAGCTCAGTTCTTCTGAGACTTTTGCCATAGAGGTTTTTCATCTAAGAAAAGAGTAATAAAAGGTAAAGTTGTGAGTTGTGTTTGTTTCTGAGCAATCCTATAGGGTTCCGGTGCTAATGAGAGAGAATGGCTATAGATAAGATCGTCAACGCTAATGCAAGAGCATCCTGAATGCGAAGAGTCTGCACTGAAGGGGTATTTGAGCGGGTAAAGGTCTTGCATGATCAAAAGAACGGACTCCGCAGCTAAGACATGGGACAAAGGAAGACTGGGCATACAAGTGTGCGATGATTTTGCATCAACAGGCAATTTAGTGACGTTTGTTGAATTATATTCGCGCGCCGGCATGAAGAGGAATGGCGGTAGCCGCTGACATGCGATCTTTCCCCCGCGGGGTTCTACAGAATTTCGGACTGAGTGAGTAATAGTCGCTTTGTACGTGCTCTAGCAAAATGCAGGCTTCAATAAAACTTTGGGTAGTGCTCTGACACCCTAAAACCTACCAGCGCATGTGATATCTATGGTCCCGACACGCATGCAGAAATAACCAAAAGTCGAAGAGCGCTTCAGAGGAATAAGTTCAAATAATCTTGCAGTATTCATCCGGCGAATACGAGGCAGTCGTATTTTTAATTGCTGTACCCCAATAAAATATTATCCGTTTATTAATTGCTTCATCTATTGTTAAGAGCTTTTGGTATATTAGTATGAACAATACGGCACCTACCAGGGAGTTTATGAAAGCGTATAATATCTGATTTAAATATTTTGGACGTGCTATTTCCAGCCTATATCTATTCGTACTGTTGCAAAGATCACCGCAAAAATTTGATTTTATGTCATTCAGACGCAACAGTCCTACTTCGCTATATGCCGGACACAGCGAGACTCCACAGATAAACGTTTAAGTTCCGTTTTATAGAGATATGACGACATTTGTAAGAGTCTAGTCATATCTGAAAAAAAAACCCATTTCTGTTCTAGTGGTGATTGCCGGTGTCTTCAAGTAATATTGGTTATATATCAAATGGCAAAAAATAGAGAAGGAATACCCTGAGAATATAAGAGACTTCTTAGTACTGTGTACCATTACACCACCTGTGGGTGTAGATAATTGCTTGAATTATGTTGAGGTAATATTTTTTTTTTCGTCGGGCTAATTTTTGTGTGGGCTAGTGGCACGAAAATTTGCTCCCAATGATAAAATCAAGCCCGTCCTATTTGTAGAATACACCGTCAATTATCGTAAGCATATTAAAAACACCACCACGAAATGATTTTCCCACCCGTTCGGTTGATATACTCATGCATACATGAAGCGCAGTTGAGCAACATATCTCTTTCAAGCGCCAATATTTTATTCTATAGGTTTTGTGTTTGCAGGTGATTACGAAGTTTCTAAATAGATAGAAAGTGGTTTTAAAAGACGAATACCTACCGCGTGTTCAATTTCTATCTCTGCGTTGTCCCACCACGCTTGCGTATGCACTGTCGGATACTTGTCCATCTCGAACTGCACTTGATAAATGAACTGTTTTTCTACGGGAGAAAATATTTTTTGACGTTTTAATTGCAGTAGGCATAAGTAAAATAGGCGGTTCGATTTTCTCGAAGCATAGAGGGTCTATTTCGGCTATCATCGCACCCTGTAAACAGGCTGGTGAGGAATAAGTAAAAAAATTATTTGCGTAAAAAAAAAGCTCAAGCGTTTGCTTTGTGCTAGCGTAATCGTTACGTGAACACCGCGTATGCGGTGTGCTACTCCTTCCTGGCCCCTTAATAAATACAATCCCATGTGTTGTACTCCAGTTTTTAGTACAACGATGACACGACTGCTGCCCTACACTTCAGGTTCGTAAAGGTGGAGGCCACTAAATCTGTTTTAGGGGAGACGCCCCGTAGGGGCTCCGGCTGTTGGCGACTCCTGTCGTCGTCGCCGTATCTCTTATCATGCAGTCACGGTACTAAAAACACCTGGACACTCGTTTTCCAACGCCTCGTGCAAGAACGTAACGCGTGCTAAAAGAACACACCGGGACAGTCGTTTCTTTATTCCTCACGTTAGAACGCTTCGTGCTCCAACCACAAGAGACTTTTACAGAAAAGCTGTATATCTCTACACCTAAACGGTTTTATCTCCATGGGCGAAAATGCCAAGGCACCAAGAATAAACTTATACACTGCATGCTTCGCCCATCCCCAGGATTCACGTTAGTGGAGATTGCCTGGGACTTTTTTTGTTGTTAAATCCCACGCCACAGTTACAGCCTTTTTTCGGATTAACCTATAGCTATGCTTCAAATAACTAATAGCATTAACTATGCGTTAACTAACTAGCGTTAACTAATAATAAACGTTTTTGCAGTAAATTAACTACGCTAATGTACCAGACACAACCGCTGCCTATTCACAAGTAACGTAGCCCGAGCAGTAGCTGTACATTGAGTTTATTGGAAAAATCAGCAACTATATTGCCATAACTATGCAATCTATTCCTTAGCAAGAAACTTCCGCACCTTATGTAGCCATTACATGTGTGCAGCAGTAAGCTGAGGTATATAAAACTTGGTGCTATAATACCAGTTACAGCTCTAATTTCTTCGTAATGTCTACTGCTGCGACTGCATATTATCTAAAACTACTTCAAAACCATCAATCAAAATAATTGAAGATATATTGGTGGATTTTCTAGAATGGGTGACCACCTCGTCCGTTTACGCTGAAAAACAGCGGCTAGATGCCTACACACATGCTCTAGCGCCACCACCGGAACTTGGACCTCACGTCACCCGAGCAACGCCGCCTGCACAACATTAGAGTGCTGCAGCATAGCGGGTAGCGTACGATACGCAAGCGGGGTCAGCTACCGGGAACCGATTGCGCTTGCGGAGGTTCGTTCCGGGAACGTGAGGCCCGATGCCCTTGCCCGCGCGCTTAAGTCTAGTCAGGTTACGGTAACCGCCCCCGCTAGCGTAGCGTACGCTACCTGCTATGTTGAGACACTCTGTTTCCTGTGGTTTCTCAGGCTTTAGAATGGAAACAAAGGGAAGCCTAATTAGGCCGCTCATCGGGGGTGTGGCGCACGCCGGCAGGCGTACCACTAGGTCTCTGCACAACTCATATCTTTCTGCGAGCCTGCGCTGTTCGGTGGGTGCTGCCCACTCATGCTGGAAGGCTACCAAAGGCGCAAAAGAAGCAAAAGAGCGTCAGGAAACGCTCATTTACTGCAATTTCTTTGGCAACCCCGGCCTCAAAACTCTTGAAAACAGCTGTGTCCATGCGCTCTCACAAGACTATTTCATTATGTAATTTCGCTTGCTCTGTTACAGCACGACGCGAATGAACGCGAAAAGTTTGCTGACATGCGCCACCTATTGGACACGCAAAAAAGGTAAGAAGCTTGCTAGAAACTGTGCTTGTCGCACTCACCCAGTACGCATTTCTTTTCTGCCTCATTCCAGATAAGAGGGCGGTCGCACACGCACGTTTCCACATTGTCAATGATTTTGCATTGACTTAGGATGGTAGCGCAAGTAGATTTTTTTGGTTCGGTGCAGGAAGCTTAAAAAAGAGTACAAAAAGCATGTCATATTAGATCATCTCACTATACGAGAAACTCACGTGGCTTATAATGCTGTAACGCATACGTACCACGGCAAGCACTGTCGACGAGGACTTGGTCCGCGGGGCATTTGCAGACTGCTCGCCGATCTTCAATAACACACCTTTGGCCCTTCTTGGTACAGTCCTCTTTTTCATGATCATCACATTCAGTTTTGTCTGAAATGATGCGAAATATACCGCAGTTACGCTGAAACACGAGTTTTCCGATATGGTTGGTAGAATCGCTAGAGACAGACCTCTTAAAACAAGTCTGCTTTGTTTTACCTGAGAATAAAAAAAATGAATTGTAAAAAATCGAATTGTCAGAGTTGTAAAAATTGTTTCGCCAAAAACAAGAAAAGTGACATTCGAGCCAAATGCATGCTCAATGCTGAAAGGGCATTGCTAAGATGCGAGAGCTGGACGGCAGAAAGATGAAACTTGTTTTGGGTTTTGGCCAGACATTATATGTGTGCATTCGATATGAAACTTGTCAGGTTATTGTGAGGATATAACGATACCAAGGGAAATGTTTGACGTCGGTTTGTGCGCGAGCAAAGTTAGTTCCAGCAGCAGTACTGAATCAACTAGCCTAGTTCGCAAGGTTCAAACAATAACTAAGACGTGATGGTTAAGGCGCTCAAGGTAAGGAACAGAAGGAATGCTGCAGATCGCAACGAGAATAGTTGAGGAAATACTAATGAACGGGGATGGTCATATGCCAGGAAAGCTATAAAAATTATTCTGGTAATGCCTGAGGGCGAAATGTTCTGCTAGGCTAAAGATGCAAATTTACTTTAGTCCACAAGGCCGCAGATGAGAAAATTTTCAAAGTTACAGACACATCATCTTACTTCCTTTTACACAACTTGTTTACCAAGATAATTGTTAGCCGAAAAATAGACACCATAGGCTTCAATAAAGAGTGGGAACGGGATGCGTCCTGTAGACAAGTGATAGAAGCATGAATAGGGAAGGAAGTGAGAAGACTTAAAAAGTTATTTTACCGTATGTATGCGCACAGTAATCTAATAAAAATAGTCAAAAGTCCTATATAAAAGGTGGCGCTAAACTTATCTAGCCGGGTATTCATTGTATGCCATTACGAGAAGTCCGAGGTACTAGTACACGGCCACTATTCGCTCCACTTGTAATTTGAGGGGTACATCGTCTTGTTTATAAAATGTAGAAGGGCCATGTCGAAAATAATTCGCAGCCTTTATCCATAAAGCTAAGTAGCATGGAAGATAATCGAAAAAAATTTTAAACAATGGTTTTTCGCCCCTCGCGGGGCTAATGCACTGGCCTAATCCATTACTCTGGAGACTCGGTTTCAATTCTTAGTCGACCTCGAATGTGTTTGTTTCGCTGGGGTGAAAAACCATCGTTGTTGTAGTCGTATGGTAGGGAAAATTCCCGCCGCTGCAAAGATTAGATAGATAAACGCACTTTAAGGTCGACTAAGAATTAAAACTGACTCTCCAGAGTAATAGATAAGGCCAGCGCATTCGCCCCGCGACACCTCCGCTCATTGTTAGCGGTGGAACAAAAGTTAGACGAGCATTCCGCGTGGCAACTGGGCGTGCCACCACGTGAGCAGAACAGGTAAGCCCAAGCCAAACAGAAGTCTGATTCTAGGGAAGCTGTGGCGTGTGTCACCGAACTGTTTGTACAAGTATTTCATTCCAAAAGACTAAAACACGAGAGCGAAAAAAGCGACGCATATACGACGTAGCTGCAAAGAACTCGTTTATAAGTAATGCCAGGCTTGCGTTTTCAGGGCAATAGTTATGGTGAAAAAAATCAACGCCAACATTAAATAAACCTTTGCAAGGCGGCCTAATCAGCGTCCGTAACAAAGTACTAGAAGAGGTGGATTAACATAAGTGAGCTGGGCAAGTTGTGTAGGCCATTCCAAGAAAGAGAAATAACTCAAGCGTAGAATTACTATAGGCTGAGGAGAATTCGGCGATCATATATAATTAAAGAAAAGTATGCTACCTGGGTCACAAAAACGCAATTTATACCGTACCTGCGCAGTCCGATTGATGACGTATGTGGCTGAAATTGAAGCCTTACTGCATGCCTCGAAAGAAACCTTAGGGCCGCTTAACGAGCCATGCAGAGCGGCGGGATAGGAGTAACGTTGATAATTAGGAAACCGAGCGTCTTTAGCTTAGGACTGGAGCAAGCGATACCAGGAATTCGATACTGGAGTTAATTGGGCATGCAATGGAAAGAACTAGGACCTACACCTATGGTACTGAAAGTATGAGAAAACGGATAACTTTAAAGGAAAAAAAATAAATAAATATTATGCGGATAGCTAAGGATTTAGACAACGCAGTATAAGAGTAGGTGGAAGTGTATGCGGGAAGCTTTCGTCCATCCGTGTATAGAAATGCCTTATTCGAACATAGGTCAGCTAATGTTCGAGACTGGTACTAAGGTAGAGCTGGCAAGGCAAGAAAAATGTCTCTTTTTCTTGTTCATTTCTAGTGGTAGGATTAGGGACATTATGACTTCTTCTTTGTGGTACGTACTAGCGAGCCGTCTTATGTGTCATGTAGACGCGTCTAAGAAAGTTCCCGGTGCAAAAAGTGCGCAGTGTCGACAGCTGAAGGGAGGTAAGCACAACAAAACAGAGTATACGTGATAATCAGACCTTAAGGGGTTCCGGCGATTCTTGGTCAGTAATTTCCGATTTCCTGAACCGGCGCTCACCTCTACACGTATATCCGTCACCGCTGATTACTTTCCCCTCTGGACACGTGCAAGCGAAGTAGGGTGACTTGGGGTCTTTGTAGGTGCAGCGGTGTTCACACGGAGATTCATCCATGGCACAAATATCTGCAAAAAAGAAGTGTTATGACTTTAAACTTGCTCTATGACGCTGCTTGTGCACTTTAAGTTAAGCTTCTTTAGTACTACTCATGCGACTGCCCTTTTTTCACAAGAAATTGTGTCGACGCTTTTAAATGGGTGTGTGCACTTTTAATGCTAATAACCACACTTCTTTTCAGTGTCGTAAGCGCAGAGCACTTTATATGCCCGGCTTGACGTCGTAGGCCATCCGATGTCACGCTACCTAGCCACCGCAGGTACGCGGCATCACGGACCCAGAGTCCTGAGGAGTCACGCACCAAAACAGAGGCTTCAAAGGATACCCGCTTGTCACTCGATTCAGGCTTCCGCTCAACGCTTAAATGATACTTGAACAAGAGATTTGTATAAGCAGAACCGTTCGAAACTCCTGGAGCCGCTGGCACTTATCATATATGTCCCATTATTTAGCGCACTTCAGGTACATTTGAGGCAAAATATATGTAAAAAACCGTCATTCCCAGCGTCCATTTAGTTCGGAATGCTCACAACTGGGCTGGTTTTTATAAAAAAAATTGGGCCCATCTCCCCACGAGGGGGGACTCGAGTAAATGCGTCGCGTAGTGGGTGGGTGTATTGCGTTAACGATAGTGTTTGGGGGGTGGGGGTGGGGTGGTAGTGAATGTGTTAACTATTATTGCTTATTACTATTAATTATTATTATTTCTTTCATATATTAATTATTACTTTCGTGATTTTGCGACTGGAGTCCCCCCTCGTGGAGAGATGGGCCCAATTTTTCTTTGTTTTTGTGACGCAAGAAGTGAAGGCAAGGAGTAGGTTGTTGTAAGTCGTTATTTATTTATTTTTTTTTTGCTGTTGTCGTTGTAGTGGACGCTGAGAACGACGGCTTCGTGGTCGCTAAAGTGTACTGTTAAGGGGTCTTTAAGCAGTGGTCGTGCGTTGCAGCAACTGGTGAAGACGAGATCGATGCAACTGCTGCGTGTATCAGCAGCTTCTTGACGTAGTTTGAATGAGTCAAGGATATGAGGCGCGTTCATACCCTTCGATTCTGTGTCGCTTTTGTGGCGCGTTGGGAAGAGCACCATGTACCTCGCATTCCGCCCACAGCGTCGTGGGATCGAAACCAGGCGCCGATAACTATTATTGTTTTGATATAGTGTAGGGGGAGGGGTGCGGACCTGTTGTTGAGAGCGAGGAGGGTAGCGTGATGCGGGAGGGCAGGAGTGGGGGAGAGGGCGAACCTGCGCGCTGAGCTGTTGCGGACGGACGGCGGACGCTACATGTGAGTTAAAGAAATGCTCTGCATTTCAAAATTACACCATCTTCCCTTGGGGAACCCTGATGAGGATGCGAAGCATCGTGGTGGTTCCGTGTGGTTCTATGGTGTTGCCGTTATGTTAAGTGATCTGTTTTTTACTAGCCCCAGAGGGAATTCCGCGTCCGGGTCCACACCGGTGGCAAAGGCACGCAAGTACTGTTGTGTTACGGTGAGTAGGCGGTGGTTCTCGAGGCGCCGAAACTCGTCCATGATGTTCTTGTCGATGTTGTCTCTGTGGTAGAATCCGTAGTCTCCGTCAGCGTTGGTGAGGTGAAAGTTGTTGACATTGGTGCACCGGCTGAGAGCAATGTACACGCCCTCCTCTTCGCAGCTTTGTCTTCACCTTCTTCTTCTTCGGCGGTTCCCCCACGGGAAGATGACGACGGTGGTTGAACGCGAAGCTATCTCGTGATGGATTTTTTGGTTGGCCAATCCCTAGGGGCATTCTGCCACAATCACCATCAGAGGCGCTGCGGACGGGGCTGGTTGAGCTGCAAGGCGCGTGGCGCTTCCCGCCACAGCTTTCCCACGGGAAATTCAACATCCTCCTCTAAAGTTTTCAGTTCGTCGTTTCTGCTGACGTTCAGCTTCACGTGCCTTCGTTGTATCAGTAGCTTCTTGACGTAGTTTGAATGAGTCAAGGACATAAGGCGCGTTCGTAGCACCTGCTCCTGTCCCGGATGTGTAGCGTAGTGGGAAGAGCACCGCGTACTTCCCGTTGCGGCCAGAGAGTCATGGGTTCAAAACCGGGCGCCGCTAGCTTTTCTTTTTGTTATAGTGTAGTATCGCGCACCTGTGGGTGTAAGGAGGAGAGTTGCGCATGCGCAGTGTGAGTGCGGACGCCGACGCGGCACATGCCGTGACCATAAGATGCTCCGCATCTTAAAGTTGCCGCATAGGAAAACAAAAGGCGCTTTCACAACAGCGCAGACAGGCCAAAGTACGTGCGAGATGAAAGCAAGCAGCAAAAGAGCAGAACTCCCGCTCGAGCTGTTCCAGGCAGAACGAGGAACAAAAGACAAAGAAAAGGACGCGAGCTGTCCCAGGAGAAGGCGCGCTAGCGCAGCGAAGGCGGGAAAATTGAATTGCATTGATCCAAACTCTGTTCAATTCATCGAGATAAGTGAGACAGATGGCGTGAGAGCGTGAGCGGGGTAGCAAAGAGCGGAGAAGGACGACACAGCACCTGTGGCCAACCACTGCTCTGCGCTTCCGATAGCTGTCAAGTTGAGTGGAAAAGCTTCAATTTTTTTAAGTGCGCAGCTATTTATGGGCCCGGCTTATCGTCGTATGCCGTCCGGGGTCACGACGTCCCGCACCCAAACATAGGCTTCGAAAAAGTCATTGGATCCTCTAGTAGGAATCGAACCTGGCTCTCTCGCATTACGAAGCTGATGTGCATCCCATTGTGCGACAGGAACACACATTACTCATATGCAAAGTGTAGGGGTGATCTTTGCGCGGCGCTGTTGTCACGGAGGTTGCCTTTGCAAAAGCGCAAATAACTGCACAATAATATTAATCATGAAAACGTCATGAACTAACGCATTAATTAGCACAAAAGGAAAAAAAATAGTCATTGCGTTGACTCTTTATAGGTCTTTTCAGGGGCAGTGGCACCTCTCTTGTCTACTTTTGGTATCATTGCCCGGCTGATACTAAAGCTTAGTAAGAAAGGGTGCCCTCTGGCGAATCCCTGCTCCGCAATACTTCTCACGTAAATGTTGTAAGACGACGCTTTAAGGGAGGACGCTCTAAGGGAATCCCGTTGCTTCGGCTTCACCACAATGTATTTATTCGGGTGGCCAATCTATGCCGCCAACAAATCAAATTCGACAAGTGACAGCACCGGGCATATCGTGCATACGAAAAAAAAAAAAGTGATCTGCGCTGTAGCGCTGCGCAGTGTAAAGCGCCCGCTTCTATTCCTATGATGGATATTCCCATTCGCCGAAATTTTCTCGTTGGCTGAATGGATTGGTCGATTTAGTGTGTTGCGGTGACGCTGAAACACACGATTGCCCTAGAGAGTATCATCTTTCGGCGACATAGGCGGGGAGAAAGGCCGATACGCAGCCACTCGTTTTTCGTAACATACACGAAAGTATTAGTTTTTAGAGTAATGAGCAGCAAGGGAGATATTTTCACCCTATGTTCGAGAGTGCTTCATGGCGCACCTTTTATGATATGAGTACAGAGTTGTTTGATTCCTGGCGTTTGTGTTTTGGGTAGCGAAGCGATCAAAACTCTTGCTTGTGCTCAGTATTCTGGCCCGCGCCACACAACACCACGGCATCTTCAGTGTAGCATTTAACTAAAAAATAACTCATAACCTTTCGCATCGGCAGCGTAATTAAAACAGTGCCCTTCTGCAGTGCGAGTAGTTTTAGTTTCACCGCAATCTTAATGTTTAGGCAGGTGGTCTAGTATTGCCAAGTTGAACTCGAATAAATTGCAGATTGTTTCGTTTGTTCGTGATTGGAGACAACAGTTTTCCCTGGTGCCTTTCTTTACGCATACAATCATAGACGACTTAACGCCTCAAGCCGGCAAGCGACTTTGGCTACCAGTGGCCCAACCTAATTAATGTACTCGTAGCAACTTGCTGAGGTGTAACCTTTGTGGAGTTGGCAAGACGTGGTGGTTAGGTACAGCGTGAACGACAAGATCGCAAGCCTAGTTTGTGCCTTTTTCGATTAGTGTTTTCGTAGTTTGCATTGCATTCGTTCATCCCGCTTTTATTCTTTAAGGTGCTGTGGTCGCGTTGTTCAACTATAAAAACTATAACAGTTTGTTTCTTGCAGAGAAAATTTCCAGCGGAAGAGTCGACTGTCGTTCGCAGAAACCGGGCGACTAAACGCGGGAGGTTTTCCCCCTGCTTGATCAGGGTGACTCTTTGCGGAGGCTTCTTTGTATTTCGGATGAGTTCCTCAGGGCAAATAAATTATTGTAAAATGATTGGCGCAATTTACGTTTATGAAATATGTTTGAATGGTGAAGCGCACTGTGATCAATAAAGCTACGTATTGTGGGCATTTCAGAAGCTTTCCTGCAACGGCCAAGCCAATTATAAATCAATTCTAAGGGTACTGCAAATTGCATTGAATTCGGCCCTTGCGACGTCTTGGTATTGTCACGGAAAGAAGAAGAGAGCAATCTCCAATCTCCAGAGAAGAACACGAAGACCCAGCTGGGCGGGTTCCCTGATGGCCGACATCGTGTAGTATAGTGTAAATACATCACTCGCATCTTCCATGGTTCATTTCCTGCGTCCTGCCGTCACGTAACATGTTTTGGTGGAGGTTGCGGAGTTGATCCTCAACCTGTCCCCAGCTTCGCTTCGTCTCGGCTGCTTGAACATCGCTGAAAGGCTCTTGGAATGCGTTGGAATCCGCCCCAGACCCTGTGAGCCATGGACGCACCATTGCCCAGCCCCGTGTCCCCAGCCTGTGACTTGCCGAGAACAAACGACGTGACCAGCCGCGACCTACATAGAAGACGACGCTGTTCCCCTGCTCAGAACTCCGGCGCATCTCCGAGGCCTTTGGACGTTGTTTCACTGCTGTGTCGGCGGGCATTGATGCACCGGGGCCACTTCTCACCACGACCATCATCCTCATCCGTGGCGGCAAGGACTTTTCCACTTTTCCTCTCCTGGTCCATTGTCACCGCATCTGTACATTTCCGACGGCCTCGACCGGGACGGTCGCTTTCAACGAGGGGGACGTGTCACGGAAAGAAGAGGAGAGCAATCTCCAATCTCCAGAGAAGAAAACGAAGACCCAGCTGGGCGGGCTCCCTCATGGCCGACATCGTGTAATATAGTGTAAATACATCACTCGGATCTTCCATGGTTCATTTCCTGCGTCCTGCCGTCACGTAACAGTATTTTTCGCAAGCTGGACATATAATAAAAATGCGCCACGTATTCCTCTTTGTTTCCTTTGTGAAACATTTAATGTCGCGTTCTCCACCCGGCTTATTGCAGACAAAAAGAAACAATTAATTAATCCCGACCTATCACTGAAAAAAAAAACATGAACTGACAATTGGCAGACCGAGGCAACTTTCGTGTTTCGAGGTGCATTATGCCTCTAAGTAATCATGCTTAGAGACCTTAAAGCTGCCCCCAATAGCGAATATATCAAGAATACTGGAAGACGCTCAGCAGTAGAATATTTTGGGTATACAGCGGTGTAGAGCGCCGGTGAATCTAGCTATCTTTGTTGACTTTTGACATAAAAACCTTTCTCGTTGAATGAGGGCCAGAAAACCCTCGCTTACTTTACACAGTAACTCTGATTTACTTTGTTAACAACAGTGGTAGCATTTTCTGGGCATTACTAATTCATTGTAGAAGCTAAAACCCGATCAGGCACGATGTACAAGGCTACAAAAATTATTCATGCAGGCACTGCTTAAAGTTAGGCTAAATTACAAGATCCAGCGGTCCAGTTGTATTTGGGATTGACGAGTTGAATTAATCCTATCTTATCTTGTCCTATCTTATTTTGTTAAGATCTGCAATGGTGTCATTAAAATATGGCGAAACGTTGGTAAGTCTGCGCTATTTAGACTGAAGCAAACTGTAAACTCCAGATACGAAAATTAGAAGCTTACGTATTAGAAGGAATAAATTGCTTACGTACTTGTGCAGTTGAGATCTTTTGGGTTTTTGCCGGCTGGTATAGTGCCCGGTTTACAATATGTGTTCTCCTCGTAGCTTGCTGCAAGAAAATGTAAGAGGTAACCAGGAAGTGCAAATGAGCATCACATTCAGTAAAAGCAGCGCTCACAAATGCATATATTACAAGGAAACAAGAGCGCTCAGAAATGTTTTAAGCCGCTGGCTGAAAAAAAAGTCACCGCGAATTTATATTTAAATGGCCAAGCCTATATAAGTGCGTATTACTCCACGTAAAAATAACTCGTTAATGCTAATTGAAAGTTTTTTTGGTAACATAGGGCACCTACCGCTTCCAGAAGATATTACGCCAATATTCATTGCATTTCTTCGCTAAATGCTTTTTTATACAAGTAAAACTTCAGTGAACAGAAGTGACGGGCCGCACGGGAATCATGCTTAATGATATCCTTTAAATTTATTCATTAGGGTAATTTTAAAACATGCCGTAAAATTGTCTTATTGCTTCTGGAACTCTCAGAAGACGTCAATCCTCCAGCAGGTAAACGTTTGAAAAAGAACCAGAGCAGGCAATAATCACGTTCAACGACAAACTCAGCAAAAAAAGCCGTAAACAGCTCTACGGAAATCGGCTCTTATTTACCCCGTATACTATTCATTTGACGTGCTTGGGGCGTCGACAATTATTGCATTTTAGACATAGCAGGCGTTAAAGGCGCGTTGGCAAGGCTGTGTAAGGGGTAAAATTAGGATGGTTGCAAAAGGGCCTTTTATCTTAGTCTATAGGAGCCGAATACGTATTTTTTGTAGGCACCTAAGGACGCAAGAGCCGCAGATGGCAAATGTATATCTCACCATCGCATGAAATGTCCCACCCTTGGCAACACCTTTGGTCTTCTCTGTAAGGCTTGTAGTTACAAATCTCTTTGCAAGTGAAAGCAGTCACTCCGCACGCATAGGCTGAAACGAAGAAATTTATTATGCACTACACACGATGGGTCACAATTTTGTGCCGGGTATATGGTCTTTTTTGTGAATAAATAATAAAAAAGTAGTATTTTACTCGTGCGTTCCTCGAAATTAACTTGTACGAAATTAACCAAATAGCCAATACGGCTTACAATAATTGACCTTGATATTGTTAGATTATTTCTTAGTATGTATAGATATTAAGAAATCGTGGAGAAACTCACGACGTGGATGGAATGTCTGAGGCGCTCTGACTACACAAAATTACGAAAAATGCCAGAATCAGCTGATTGTTTTAGCCATAGCACGCGCGCCCTCCGTCAAAATTTTCCAGGTCGATCTGAAGGCTTCTAGACCGCAAAGAATTTAAAAAATAGGTTTTACGTTTAAATATGCGAAAAAAGAACTTTATGACAGTACAAATAAATGTTTTTTTTTTCTCCAGCTTTGCGGCGTAAAAAGCTTCAGCCTTGGTAAGGAAGTAAGCTTGTACATTGACTTTTGTGCCGCCTGTGTACTGTCTGCATGGACTAGAAACTTTTCTCCAATATTGTACATGGCGCAACTGCGAGATCCCTAGCTTTCTGTTTCAGGCCCACACAATGCGGATTTTTGTGCCATATGCCCTATAAATAAAGACATTTATATTCGCATATAAAAAAAAGAGATGACGACGCGGCTTTGAATATGGTAAACAAACAACAAACAAAATATGCACATCTTTTTTATAAAATAAGAAATAATTCGGGACTTGACAGCGCAAGTGACTTACATTCACAGTCGTCTCCGTTGAATTTCATTCCAGTCGGGCAAGTGCAGACTATCTCGCCTGCTTCATTACTCGTCACGCCTCCTTTGTACTTGCTACAAGCTTCATGAAACGCCTGTTCCACTTAAAAAAAGAAGTAAAATACAATAAAAGCTACCGACAAATAAAATAACTCGCAAAAAACATGGCTATGAGAGTGACTTATAAATGTTTCAATTGACCCTGGCGTAGAAACTCACTCTGCTTCTGCTGTTTCTCCTTGTCTTTCTTATAATGACATTGCACAGAATGAAGGCTTGGGGATTTATGCCTGCCTTGCTCGGTTAGCGAATTCGAGCTTAAAGCTTCCCTTTTTCGCCTTTGAGCAGAATTTAATTTTGCAGCGATTTTTGAACCATAAACAGAACAGTTCGCGAATATTTTAATTTTGCCTATCGTTAATCGCTAGCACCTTTAGACAGCCTACGTTTGTGTTGCTGCTTCCTAACAAGAGGTCTAAGTACCTTAAAATATCCTGAAAGGCCTGCCGCGAGTAAAGTATTTTTAACGGTGTTTCATGCTGCTCATTATTTTGTAAAGCAATTATTCCACATTGAAATTTTCGGAATGTACTGAGCGTTGCACACGTAAATTGACTTGTGAGAAATAGTCGTAAAAATAAAAAAAACATTGGCAAGCTCTTTCTCTGTCGGGCAATTTAACCGGAAAAGCGTTCGCAATTATAGGGTCCAAGACCGTAAGCCGGAAGAACGCCAACGTTGCTAAAGTCCCCTCGTATTATGTGGCGCAAATTATAAACGAATAAGATACGTTTAGATAAATCGTGAAAAAAACAAAACGGCTAATAATTCAAAATGTAAGTTGTAGTTCCTCGTAGGGAGTAATTTCCGTAGGTTTGAATATGTGAGAGCAATGCTACGGGGTTTGTGCAACACACAAAGAGGTTGCGCCGCCGTTTCCTGTGGCGCCACGAGCAGTCGCGTGGGCCCCAGGGGCAAGTGGACGCCGGCACGGCCCCAGCTTACCGCAGCTGTAAACATCATTTCACGATGGGGCTGCAACAATTACGCCTCCTTGTTTTATAAGTGGGGAAAGGGCATGAATCCTTCGATTCACAAATAAAGATGGGGTTGCTAAAATGGCGTGCAAGGCCATGCGCCTTTGTATGGTCTAGCTGGTGACATGCGGCTGCGCAATATTTGGGAGAACGAGCCAACGTTAAGGTAATTTTGTGCCAGTGCTGTCACCAACGGCCATCACAACATTACAATAGAGCCAGCAAGTGCTGCAGCTGTTTAATGTGGAATTGGCACAAAAATCACTGTTTCTTGCATTGCCAGTATTCCATTTTTTATTTGCCACAATTCAAGAAATATTTATGACGCTATGCGGCTTCAGTGACGCTTTCCTGACATTAAAAAAGCTATAGATAAAACAAAGATCGTAACATCAACGAAATGTGAGTAGGTAATAATCAAAAGTCGTAGGGCGTTCCTATCAAACCTCCTGCAAACACTGGCCGCTAAAGCAGCAGGTTTGTCTCATTTAGAAGTGTTATCCCTACGTCATTCAGATTTATCGCCAGTTTACTTTCCCGCTTTTTTTCTTCTCATTCTTCTTCCCGAACTGCTGTTTAATAATTATTCAATTCTGAATCAGCCCGTGATGAGACCAACTAAAAAAGAAGTCACTACGTGAAAAAACATACAACGTTCCGAGTGCAGACATATATTCCAAATTTAGTTTAGGTAGAGCACAGAGAACGAAATAGCGATCGCGCAACTTAAAAACCAAAATAAAAAAAAGGAATGAACCTATAAATCTCTGTAATCACAAATATGTGCCTTTAGCACACTCAGCTGCTCCGTTGTATTCATCATTGTTCTTCAAACATTTTATTACATAGTTGGGTTACCACGCTAAACTCCAACATTTTACAAGAAAACGAGATTCCTTCATAAGCTATTTAAATTTTGACAATCCACCCTTGATGGCAACGCAATCACCGAAGCTTCGAATTCCAACAAAATTTGCGGAAGGAACAGCACAAGAACTTGGTTCTCCTCCGAGCTTGAAGTTATGAACTAACTTCGTGGCAATTCAGTGAGGAAATAACGTCATTACTTTTTACGTAAAAATATTTCATTCGCTCATTGGCAATATTCCTTTAAAGACTTACCTTGGCAATCCCGTGTCAAGTGCCTGACATCGGAGCAATCACAGGTGCGAGCAGACCGCCCGTCATTATCTCGGCAAATGCCTGAGAGACAAGGGTTCGTTATGCAGTTCTCAACATCTGAAAATAGCAGCATAACATGTTGAGGATTTTATCCCGATGTATTGCTCCACGAAGAATTGGAAGGCTTTGCGAGAGAACACGTTATCTTAGCAAACGAGGCATGAAGAATGCAGCTGCCAATTTAAAGGGGGCATGCAGAAAAAAAGACAAGTTTGTTTTATTCGAAAGATTTAGTGTTTTTAGCGCCCTCCACGCTTGTCCGGCAGCAAGCGATGCTTTATTCACTGAGAAATTAAACATTTTAACCCAAAATCTCAATTTTCCCCCCAGTTGTGTGTTTTTGTGGCGTCTACATTGAAGTATTCCGAGCAGGGCCTTCCAATTAAAGATAGCATGCTGACCAAGGCTGCTACAATCTCACAGACGGCCGTTTGGGTTTGTTTATCGCCCACTTTCATAGATGGCGCTGGAATACCTCTGAAGTGCCAGTGTTCGAACTTTGCTTCTGGCCCGACTTCTATACCTGCCTTATTATTATTATAGTTCATATTATAGTAATTCTTTCCTAAAAAGTAAGATACGACTCGACAAACATGGTCATGTAAGTCACCGTGCCGCTTATGTCAGCTGGTCAGTGTTGCGTAAGGCAAGTCCAACGCGTCCGGTGGCGGTGTTTGGCAGTGCCAGGCGGCAAAGTACCGCACTAACTGCTTCGGTGTTTAAGTGTTCCTTCGAAACTTTAATTGTTCACCCCACAATTCTTACTGCTATAAAAAGAATGTGCCCTATATTTAAGTGCAAGGAGCTCGATCGGCAAGCTCATAAGCCCTGCCTAAGTCCCGTTTGCTTTTGCCGGCCTCAGGCGGTCGCACAGCTGGGAATATGACATTGTCGCGACGGCGACAGAGAGATGAGAAGACACACGTCTGCACGCTACAGCGCCGTGGACCCAAACTGGGGTCCCCGCTTTATTCCACGCTCGTGCCCAGCGCGCACCGCAAGCGCGTGGTCAGCACTCGCCACTCGTGGCTCAGCCCCAGCGTCATCGTTCCTGGAGCGTGCCCGTTTGCGGCCGCAGACGACGCAAGCTGCTGGGGCGCCGCCACAACATCATAGCTTCTGTTGCGGAAAATGAGCCAGTAAATCACATGGCCATTCCCTTTTTCCCTAATTATGCAGCTTAGTTGAGCAAGGTCTACGTTAAGTGAGTGAGTGAACAACTTTAACTGAGCTTCAAATAAAGAATGGTGCGCGCAGGCACTAGATGGGGTGGTTCCCTATTCGCGGGACCCATATGTGTCCAGTAATTCTTCTCCTCGAGCCACCAGCTGTTGCTGAATGGCGAGGTCAGAGCTGGACAGTAAGGTCTCCCATCGCTCGAGCGGGTTAGAATTGGGGGAAGGAGGAAGTGTGTAGGGGGGTGTCTTGAGTTTTTTGCACTCTCCAATAATGCGCGCGAGAGTGCCGTCTCCCCAGCAGAACGGACATGTGTTGTCGTGTTCTGCAGGGTACATTTTGTGCAGAAGCGCCGGGTGTGCGAGCGACCCTGCCTGTAAGCGGCGCAATATCGTCTGCTGCCGTCTGCTTAGTTGCTTGTGTGGCTTCGGAAGCTAAAGTTAGGTCAGTATGATTCTAACAATGCAATCTTTCGAATGAACCCAGATTGCGTCTTGTCTGCATGGCCCCTTTAAGCCTTGAAAGGTACATTCAAAAAGCCGATGCGTAAAATTTGATGCGTAATGTTTGTTATGACAAAAAATGCACAACATACAGTTCGGTATACAAGAATACTCCATCCATCGTAACTGAATTTATTTCGGTCCTGGCGGCATAGACAATCGCAGAGAGCCGAATGACGGAACGGCGTCAGCTGTGGGCGATGGAAAACGGCTTGGTGACATTGCTATGTGGAACACTTGGGCGATATTGTGTCGTTGGATAGTTTGGTGATATCGTCATTAAAGGGCTATCGTAACTAAAGAGAATAGCACCAAATGTCACTCAAGTGGTTAACGTTCAGTGGCGAGAGCATGTCCCCCACCTTGAGTGGTCTCAAAGCTAGCACCACAAATGCTACAATGCATGCCATCCACCCATCTTTATAGCCATGCTTGGAACTATTCGTGCCCAGTTTCTTCTCCTCCGCTCAGAAAGTGTGCAGTTATACAAATATTGTTCGTCACAACAAAGTAAAAAAGCAGGAAGAGCCAATAGACGCACAGACAGCCGAATATGGTCGGGAGGCCTTGCACTGTCCGTCTGAGTCAACGAGTGCACGTCAACACAGAGAAGTAGTAGAGGGAGCCTTGGTTTGCATCTGCAATCCTAACACGTGACTGGAGGATAACAAGTGGAGAGAGGACTTATAGCATGGTGCCGTTTCCCAGGTAACGCCATTTCCTAGGTAAGCTCGGCCGGTAGTTAGTACGGTTGTACCGTAGACGCGAGATTCATCGAGTATGGAATTACCCTATTATTTAGTAACACTAGTTGACACAATTGGGTTTTGTTCAGTGCTAGAAGGGTGTCCCGAAGCGAGATACAAATGCACTGCAAGTGTAAGCAACGCTTGTTGTCGTCGTGAGACGTCGTCACTGTTTGTCGCCGTAAGAGTACTCTTTACTGAATGGTTTGTGGACACTTTCAATTTTTTATCATATTAGCGCACATATTTTTTTGTGCAAGCCTATAGGGCACTACTTGCCGTCAGTTGCAGTGTGTGGCCGTGCCATGCGTGAAGGGCCGCTCTCTCGTAGACTGACCATGGCTTTATCTCGCGAGTACCGTTTTTTTTTCAGGCTTATCGTTTCCTTTTGATTCCTGTGGTAGCTAAAGCCACAATTTATTTTCCAGTCCAGAGGTACAAAAAATTAGCGGTAAAAGTCCACTTTGGTAAGCTTTAGAGTTCGAGTGCTTCCTCTTTTGCTGATTCTTATTTTGGGTTAAAAAGCCACCACAGATTCTCACTCCCTTGCTCTCTTTCTTCTCTCCAAGCTGGCCAACAGCCTTTCTTACACAAAAGTCCTCCTTCTCCTCCTGCTTTGCTTACTGTGAACATTGAAAACTTTGTTTTCGAAACTATTATATCCCATTCAAAAGTTAAACCCATTGCGATGAAGTTACCCGGCTTCGCTCTTAAAAGTTTTTTGAAGCCACTGGAGTTGTTATTGATGCAATGCCGAGTTCCGCGAAGTATTAACAGCAAAAAGGGAGTTTTTGAAGCTTGAGTCCCTTTAAAAACCCTTTTTCCTGCACACACACAAAAAAACAAAAGGATTCAACTTACGGTAACATCTTTGAGCAGTGGCGTTGAAATATTGGTCCTTGCCACAGTCGCAAGTGAAATATAAACCTCCATTTTGTGGTACACAAGGAACAGGCCCGCAAATCCGACCAGCTGTGGCACACACATCTGAACACAAAAAAAAAAGAACAAGAAAATTAGGGCTGGTAATCGCTGCAGCTATAGATTTGGTACGAAAAAAACTCGGTAAAACGCGCAGAGCGCAACCATTTTTCCGTATTAGGCGACTTTTGACATTTCAAGCATAATACGAGCATTAGAACTTCATTATGTTTCGCACATACAAGTAGCGACCCACTCATATAACTGATATATTCAGTATTTAGTTTTAAATAACGCGCTTTTTAATTTTGCATCCAGTTTTTGCAATCAGGTTTTAAAATTTTGTATGAGGTGGGTTTAGACACGTGAAATTGACGTAGTTTTCTTGCGAAATATAACAGCTGTCCTTGAAAAAGAAGTTAAGATTCTGCAATGCAATGTGCAAAAAAAAAAAAACACTTATCGTGACGAAGAAACCAAGTTAGGGTACATATGCACAAATTCACGGTGTTCTAGTACAAGGCTTGTTTTGAAGTCTTTAAATTTTGGATTTTCCCTTTTAGATATTCCTTAATCTGCAGGGGCTTATTGAAAATCCGCGATTCATTTTTGAACAAAAAATCCGGCGAGGTACGCTGACTGGACTTTCAGGGTTCACTTTAATAGTTGATTGTAAATACAAGGAGTTTAATATCTTTAGTCTCTGCGATGGCATGAACTAGTAACTGTTATGGTTTAGATAACGGTGGCCACTAACACAAGTGAAGACACGCAAAAAATCGCCCTGAGGGTTTGTTGCATCTGATCCACTCACTTACGAGCTAGTTACTGTCGAAATATTGTCGTGTTTTCGGGCTACAGCCTTGCTAGCGGCACGGGAGGTTGCAACTAAGAAGTTACAGTGTGAGTAAGGATAAGCTATCAAGCTCTCAAGCTTTGTTATAAACGATGACTGGGGCTCCGGCTGAACCAGGGGAAGTAATGTCTATGACAAGAAGGCCTGTCAGCCGCATTGCTCTCCGTCGAACGCGAGGTAGATATCATCGACGTCATCTTAATTAAGCTTGCTGGTCTACATCTGTTGCTTTCTATGAAAACATGATTGAACCCTTCGCGTCACTCAAATTTATGCCCAACAAACATTACCCAAACCTATGCTATCAAGAAAAAAAAAACAGTTTATCAGATACAGTAAAGGGCACTTGGTAGAAGAAGCAAATACTACAAACGTTGGCACCATTTGGGTCTTTTTTTATGGGGGGAAGGGGGGGGGGGGGCGGAAGGAACTTAGGCCCTTGGCGCAACACGTTAGCCGCAGTGCAAGTCCTGGTGACGGCCATACTGCGTATACGAGTACTTTGTATTGTTAGGCAGTATATATATCTGATCAGGCCCCAACAATGCCCTATTATCCCAAGGCAGCTGCAATAGAAATTGTAGAGAACGAACCCACCGACCCTGTCACATTTATCCCATTTCGCGCGTTTCGGCATAAAAAAAGCAGAAATCTCCTTTTCGCGTTTTTTTCATGGCAGTTGACACTACTGCCTATCACACAATTGTGGTGAAAAAACACTTTTCTCGGCTCTTCTGTTTGCTTGTTTCTACAGAAAAAATTGCTTTACAACGCCTACGAGGAATCCGTCTGCATGATGAATATCAAATAATATAAACTGCGATGCTACTGCACAATAAAGTGGCAATTAAAGGACACTAGACATGGAAATGAAAAATGATTGTATGAAATTATGCGTTATCAAAATCATTCCATAATTCCAATTTGTAATGGCACTCATTTAGTTATCCAGATAGTGCCTAATATGTGTGTTTTAATTTTTTAGCAATAATTAGCAGTTTGGAAATTAGAACGGGTGGAAGTGGGGTACTGAATTCGATATATCTCGAAGGAATCGTAGGTGATCGAAGACACGCGAGAAATACACTCTAAGCTATTACTAAAACCGACATCATCCACCGGAAGAGGAAAATTAAAAAAAAAGCAGATTGGTGGTCCGGGTGGACAGAATAATAGAATTCAAATTCAGCGGGAATCAGCTTACGGGAGGTTGCGTTATTTGCTGGAACATGCTCTACAGCTGCCGGCGTAAGTTCTTGCCACCATTGTAAAGAATTTGAACGCTTGCAAAGCAATGCGTACTCACCACCATCTCCATCAATCGGACTGGCTGACCCCACAGCCATCCCGAGGGTCAAGACGCTGACGAGCGTTGATGCTCGCATTGTTCTCGCGCACGCTTCTGACCGCAAACCAGACGTATGACACTTATAACGCCCAAGATTACTCAGTGCGTTAAAAGGAGCAGCGCGCCGTCGATTTCTCCATTCCTTGAATCAGAGCAGCGTCAGCAGTAATTGTCCGAAAAGCTCACACTTCGAGTGACTAGACCGCCCTTTTATGCTGAACGTCCTATTGCATTTGTTCGCAGATATTGCACCGGGCGTTCCGCAAAACATCTGCGCCTACGTGGGCACCACTAACCTGCTCTCCGATGATACGTACGAGGGCTCTGATAAAGGTGGCACATCGTTATCGCTGCGAGGAACGAGTGTGCATTATCGGGCACAAGGTAAACATGGACGCTCCCTTCTCCTCCTCCTTTCCGTATGCGGCCAAACTCGAGGTCAGATTATGATGGGCGGGCATTTCGTAACGTTGAAGCAACATTCATGCGGGACATAAGGCTCCAAACAGCTGGAAGATTCATGTGGGTATGGGGTAAGCCTGGAAGAAGACCATTTTCTACGGGTAAGGATGCGCTGAAGTAGGTTAATAAGTAATTCGAAGAGCAGGAGGAGCAGTCAAAGAGTGATGACTGTGATCCAGTGAGTCATCCCGAGAGTGAAGAGAGTAATCAGAAGAGCTACCATGATCGTGGTCCTGTGGAGGAATTACGACAGTCCCTCCCCCTTCCTCCTTGGAGTGAGGAGCGAATGAGGAGCTACTCCTAACCACAGTCCTTATTTCGGCACCTCCCTGGGTGTGGAGGGAAGGTTAGTGAAAGGTAATTGTGATTCCACTCCTCCCCAGGGGTGGCGTGTAGCAACCTAAAGGGCGGAACGAAGGGAGGGATTATCAAAATATTTCGAGACAGCAACGGCAATGCCGTCAGCATTAAAAATGTCTGAGATGGTGAGTGTTTAAGTGTGCTACCAATTACAGCGCGAGCGCATGTGTGCTGAAAATGGGGCCTTAGGCAAACCACTCGGTATGAACGTGCGCGGGATTCCCTTCGGTACATCAACCTAATCCTACCTGTTTTTATGTAAAAGGTTCAGGATTAAGATGAATGTGTAGAGAGATATGCCTTAAGTAAACAATTCCCGTCCGGTTGGTCGTAGTTTTGTTCATTGGGTGGTGTAAGAAGTTCGGGCTAGGACATAAAGGTGCGGCACTCGCAAACAGCGCTAACGGCGGTGGTCTATTCAACATAGAAGTTACGTGTTCTACGTGTTGCGGTCATAGAATTGCAGAGTGAGGTGTGTTGGTGGAGTGACGATAGCTCTTCCAGGAACTGGGTACGCTGAGGAGGGGAGTGTCAGGGTGAGGTGTGGCGTACGAGTAGTTCAAGGGCGCGACCGATATGGCGTCCCTATCTAGACAGCATAGATATACCGTGTCGTTAAATGTACGATGATGGTAAAGGTTGCAGGGCAGAAAGTTAGCTCCTGGTCTACGAATGTAGGTGCATTGATGGCGCATGAAGGCCGATGTTGTGAAAGATAAAAAATCAGCGCCATTCCACCTTGCGAAGGTGGATGGCGAGCGGAGCTCTATGTGGCTCAGTGGACCAGGGCACACTACAAGTACCTTGGCGTCTATATTTTTAACAATATCTTCTAACACACATATCTAGTACACCAGAAATAACGCAAATGGAACTCTAGGTTTCTTACGGAGACACTTTTCGTTATATCTAATTACACTGAAGCTTTTACTTTATGATGCTTACTTTATCATATCTTAAGCACACTGAATACGTGAACTTCATTATGCGTCATCAATCTGGGATTTTCATTTAACTGCCTTATTGACGTCATCGAGGCGTTACAAAATCGATCCGACTGTTTCATCTTGTCTAAATGTTTTTGTGCGGCCAGCGTTACCCCGATAAAGGCTCACCTTCACTTACCTTCTCTATCATTGAGCCTTAATATCTCTCACCTCCTTCTCTTACATTGGATTTTTCATTTGTGTCCCCTCTCTCAGCAACATTCTCTTGCAGCGCCCATTGTACGTATCATCTCGAAACGACCATCAGGTCGAAGAGGGCGTTCTTAGCGCCCGAACCAATGTGTATTTCGAATTGTTCCTTCCGACGACTGCAAATGATTTGAACCACATTCTAGCCTCTGTCGCTGCTATCAATGATGTCACATTCTTTAAAAGTGCTCTTTGTAACCATTTATGTACTTCGCCAATTCAACTGACCTCTCCTTTCTGTTCTTTTGCTGTTTTTGTGCGTGTGTCATTCACGGACGCAACCATGTGGAATATTGTTGATAGTATTTGTGATTTTATCATTGCAATGCCCTGTTCTACCTTATTTTTACACGGTATTTGTTATCGTTTTAGGCCGCAGTCCTCTGGCAGCCGTTACCTGGGTTTCGCTGCGTCGGCGTTTATGACCACGAAACATAGTGAGCGAACGCAGCCGCGGCGGCTGAAAGAAAACGGAGAGGAGCGTCTGGCGAAGGGTGAGGAAGAGGACGGCACGCGCGGCTATGGCGTCATCTCTAGCACTGCGTTCTCCTCACACTTGTTTATGCGCCACCGCCAAGGGGTCAAGGCCCTGACACTTTCCTCTGACGCTGTTCCGTTTAGCGCTAATCCAAACCACGTGACATTTGAGCGGGAGTTACAAACACCATTTGCAACAACATGCTCGGTGCTCCCTCGTGAGTGGCTAATTAGAACCACGTGACATTTGCTCGGGAGGTCAAAACACGATTTGCAACAGCAGCCTGGGCGGCGGATGCGATGCGCTGCGAGAGGACAGCAGAGTAGCGCGGGCCGTGGGGCGTTCGCTGATCACGCGATCACTTGCTGAGACGCAGCAGACGTGCGCCGTGACCGAGAAGACTGCTGCTGACGCTGTACCCAAATTTCGCGTTAGGGAGTATAGGAATCGTCAATTCGCTTTTTTTAAAGTTTCGAAACTTACATTGTATACATATATTTGTTATTTGCTGTAATTTTAATGCTTTCCTAAAGAGTGTACCCCCGCTCCTCTCAGTCAAGCCTCGACCATAAGAGAAAATAAATAAATAAATAAATAAATAAATAAATAAATAAATAAATAAATAAATAAATAAATAAATAAATAAATAAATAAATAAATAAATAAATAAATAAATAAATAAATAAAAATTAATGCCTATAAAGACAAGTGCTAGACGGACTGACTGACTGACTGAATGACTGACTGAGTGGGTGACTGACTCACTGACTGACTGACTTACTGACTCATCAACACCCAGCCAAAAGTGGTACGTCCAGACACTTGAAATTTCGCGGCTACATTTGCGTCATAGCGTAGGGGCTCACTAAGGCAGGATTTTCGGAAATCGTGCTTCTAGCCGAGGAAAAGGGCGATATTGCGTTCTCGTAAATTCGTGATTACCTCGGTCACCCGTTCACATATCGTACTGCTTTTGGCTGGTATGTGTAGCCTTTAAGAATACGTAAAAAGTAGTATTCGGATTTCGCCCCTAATCAACACTGTCGAGGTGATTCCGCATTCCGGAACAAAATGGGTGTTCTTAAAGATTTTCCAATAAATCTATCATTTATACAATTGTTTTTTCTAGCATATGTTACTCACACAAACGCAGAAAACCTATTTTAAGGGTTTCGCCATGCGGCGCCGGTAAAAGGGCCAAAGTATGTACAAATGACCCACCTGACGATCCGAAAAGTCCTAACAGGTGCTGTCGACGCCTAGCCAAACTGCTACTTCATAACGATTTAAATTTTATGAGCACATTGCGATTACGGTGTTGGAGCTAAATACTGCTGAAAATTAAAAAAATTACACCACGAAGAAAGCAAAAAGCGGTCAAATATCGTTTTTTTTTGTCGCAAGGCTATTGAGATATTGAAGTGCTTTTTGTTGATGTAGGTAACTTACTCAGGTATGTAAACACGGTTCCACAACATATCTTCAGGACATTCACCTAATAGATGCAAACAGGATTTCGGGAAACCGCTGTGTTATTACACATTCCTCAATAACCACACAGCCCGTTCATATATCCAATTCGCTTTTGCTCGCAAATGGTGCCAATGCAGACGATCAAAAATGGATTTGAGGATTTTACCCTAACATGCGGATTTTTAAAATTTACATCTCTGTGGTCGTGAAATTCAGTTGCATTTTCTCGATTTTGCATAGCGCTCGCCAACTGTTGGCCCCTTCTGCCACCACGCGCCTCCCGTAGGAACCCCTGTCATTTATTATAAAACTGTAACCGATGAGCATTGTTCATACCTGCGTACATAGCCCTTCACATGGGTGAGAATACCTTCCCTCACCCAGCTCGCCTCCATCGTATGTTCCCAACGCAACCTCCTGCCGAACGCAAGTTTTGTTTACGACACGGCCCTGTTCCCCATATCATATTAGAGTGAAAGCAAAAACACAACCTCCCCCTCTTTCATCCCCTCTTCCCACCCCTGAGCTGTGGGAGAACCTGGTGACTAGCGGTGATCTGGATGTCCAGATGCTTTTGGCATCCAGTGCGGAGGCTGCCCGCTCATAACATGGCTGCGTGGAATAGAAAACCGCTCCCAGTTCACCGGAACCATAAAACGTTTTTTTCAATCCCTCATCTAGTCGCCTGAGCGCACCATCTCGGTGCGATTTGTTCAGAGATAATTGCAGAACAACACGAGCTCCAGACGTTTCCCATTACCACAACACGCCTCCGGTCGGAGCACATGCATTGACAGCAGGCAGGAGTTTTTAACAGTGATTATTACTTTACGATGAACTAGCCGATATGACAACAAATAACTGAGGTCATGTTATACCCATTAGTATCATTAGTATAATGGCCCACCCGGGCATCGCCGGGTGCTACCGCTGATAAATGAAGAAATAAAAAAAATAAATAAAATATAAATAAATAAATAAATAAATAAATAAATAAATAAATAAATAAATAAATAAATAAATAAATAAATAAATAAATAAATAAATAAATAAGTTATAACTTCATTAGGAAGCGGCTGGCAGAGACGTCTACAAGAGGATTGGAGGAACGGACAGGATGGGATCCGTTCCTTCCCTTCAAAGAAATAAGTTAAATAAATAAATAGGGAATACACCAAACAAAACACGCTTGTTTGTAATTTGCGATTGAGCACACTTCCTAATGCATTGGCTGAATGAAATTCGGAAGGACGGGAGTTTTATTCTAGCTGACAAACTTGGGCCGGCCCGTTTATACATCTTCACTCCGAATTACCTATATTAAAATATCAATAAAACTCACTGTAATGTTTCAGTAGCCATACTGGCTAATTTTAATTCCATATGTTTTGGGATTATGGAGTGTAAAATAAGAGCTTGAGCGATTTCATGTAACCATAGACCTTACGTAAACGGTCATGCATTGACAGCGGCCAGGAATAGTGCTACGTTTACAAATTTATTGTTAACTAAATGTATTGTGAGAAGTAAATGAAACTCGGCGTATTGGGGTGATTTTCTTTTTTAAGATACGTAAGTCCGATTGCGAGCTACAGAGTATTCACCAGAAAGTTGCTTAGACGTCGGAGTTGTCCACGCGACTTCCTGTCGGCGCACGGAATTTTGGTCAGAACCTAGCCCATAACAGCTCCGCTGTAAAAGGCGGTTGGGGTGGAGGAGAACTTTCCATTGCTGCTGTGTGTATTTGCGATAGTTAGCGCGGACGTCCGTCAGGCGGATAAAGCCGTAACGGCGGTAAAAAGGATTGCCTGCTGTAATACGGTGAGCAACTGCCAGATTCATTGTTTTCCCGTTGTTTAAACGTTGTTGGCACGTTGCTCTTCCGAGGCGCTAGACTGACGTGACATCGCTGACTTCCGGAACGAAGCTCCGTTCCGGCGAATGCTGTGCGTTTACTGTTGTCGGTGCATCCTCTTCACGATGGAGTGTAATTATGTGCTCCTGTGGGGTGTATCGTGATTGCAATGTTCGGAGTTAGTTTTCACTAGCTACAGTTAAACCCCGTAACCGGTACGTACAGTGGGCAAGGCAAAAAAAAAATTAGCAGTGGCTTAGCTCGGTAATGCCAGGATATACGTAGCTTGAACTAAGGTTCAGCTGGTTATTCTTAGGTTTCCTGGTTGTCTAGGATTAGCTTATTATCATGCTTACTGCTGATAAAATGACTTCCAATCCAATACAATCCAATTTAATCCAATTCAATACAATCCAGTCGCTGCGGCGGCGGCTCCGGCGCGCCAGTTGTGCGCCGTGAGACGTCACTGCTCCTCGCGCATGCGCAGCACGGCTCTCCAGGAGTGACGCGAAAATGCTCAACCTCGGCCAGGGTAGCTCACGCTGCAAAATTGGCCGCGTATCTGCTCACTACACTACAAATATTGATGACAGACGACGGTGTTGTTCCGCCTCCGCCACGTCAGCGCCTCTCTTCGCTCCACTGCTTACCTCTGCTCCTCCTCCCCCCAGTTCCGATCCTCTTACAACCAACAACGGGAAGTTTTACTAAATTCAAGTTCAATTTTCCTGTGTTCCACTGTTCGCGCCCTCAACTCAACATTTTGTTGCTGTTCAACTTGGAACGCTGCAACCAGGCCCAGGCTGGCGTCAGCTCTTTTTGTGTTTCTGGGTCACAATATTGTTTTCAGACGTATTTTTTTTCCTAACACCTTTTGATCCAACATACAATGCCACCCTATCCCACTACCTGCACTCCAGAAGGATCCATCCCCTCCACCCTACTGTCAGCAACCAACAGGCTTATATCTGGCGCCGGCTACAGACCGGTACTTAGTTTAACCACAAGGTTCTCTTCCACATTTCTCCATCACTCTTCCACCACGACTGCCGCACTTGCACCGTCCATTTCACTGCCAACCACTTGGTGCACTCATGCCCAGACAACCCTAAACCCCTCTTCAACCCATTACTTGAGCAGTGGGAGTCCGCGCTGGCCAGCTCGTCTCCGGAGCTACAGCAAGCTGTGGTCGCGGGCACTGGAATCAGCGCGGGATCGCGGCCTCCTGGATTTGGGAGGCTGACCGCTTCCGCTCTTGCTCCTTTCTCTTTAAAGTAAATAAACGATTATCTCTCTGTTTCTCTCTCCTCGCTAATATGAAGTGCCCACCAATTTTAAATTAAAATAACACTGGTAGTACTAGTTGGGAATTGATGTTTTGCCTCAAATATGTCTAATGTCTTCTTCTTGCTCAACAATGTTGGCAAGTATGACGTGTGTTTCAAAATTTAGTAATTCCGAAAAATTCTGGCAGTATGAACCTCTCGTTCAAGAATTCTTTTAACTTTTGGTATGATTGCTAAGCGGAGGGACAGACAGACAGACAGACAGACAGACAGACAGACAGGCAGACAGACAGACAGACAGACACGCAGGCACACCGACGCGCGCAAAAAACTTGCCGTTTTAGCAGCCCAAAAACAACTATCGTCTTTAAGAGGCTTCTCGTGACTTGCGCCTGAATTGAGTTGGTGTTCGATACCGCGAATCCCATGCTTCCTTTACCGCAGGCAGCAGGGAAGGAGTCGCCTGCTATTCGGGCGCTCCGCTTTCGCAGCGCATGCTGTGACGTGTTTGTTCTTAATGAATTTATGAATTATGTTAGAGTTGAATGACATGTAGATGTTGTTACGAATCGGCCAACACCGCCGTATTTTCCCGCATCAGCCACCACGTGCGAAGCCACCACGTGCGCCACAGCCATGAGGCGCCAGCGTGTCGGTGAATCATACTTTCGTGTCTCGACATGCCGGGCCAGACACCTCGCTTTGCAAAGCTGTTACGAATCGGCCAACGCCGCCGTATTTTCCCCGCATCAGCCACCACGTGCGAAGCCACCACGCGCGCCACAGCCATCAGGCGCCAGCGTGTCGGTGAATCATACATTCACGCCTCGACATGCCCGGCTCAGACGCTTCCCTATCGGCGCGATCAACATTCGATAGCGCGCCCAGGCACGTTTCAAGGACACTCTCTCCCCTCTCTCGGACTCCACGTGCGCCGAGGCTATCGATGACTCACGAACTGTGGAAAGAGCGTTGTGTGTGTCTGTGACGTTTGTGGCGTGTTGCTACTCGTGGGCGTTTGACCGTTGTGGCTTTTGGGTATAAAATAGAAGCCGCCCAAGCGCTGAATTTCATTCCTGTCTGAGCAGCGAATCCATGCGGTCGCTCTGCTCGAGTCCTGTACTGTAACCTCGCCCGTCGGGGCATTGTATGTTTTTTTGGCTTCGGCTCACCTCTCGCTATGAAGTAACCAGTTACGTTGGCCTATCAGCGTCTGGACCTCTTCCCCGCTGCAGTCGGCCTTCCCGGTCGCAAAACTGGTTGGCAGTGGTCGGATGACAACTTCGTAACACCTGGAGCCAGCGGTGCGAAACCCAACACCATGGACGTCAAGGCGGCTTCAGACTTCGCAGAAGGTTTCAGAAGTCTAGACTAGGGTTTAGACTAAGGTTTCAGACTAAGGTTTCAGAAGTCTAGAACGTTGTCGAACGCTTTGTCTAAATAGACTCGTGCAATCCAAGTACTACTCCTACTTTCTGATATTCCTGCTCTTCCCAAAGCCTTATTTTTGTTTTGATACCCCAAAAGTAGGATATTGAGTAATGACGTTAGATCTTTTTCCGCACGGGGCTTTCTGGAGAAAAAAAAAGCAATATTTCTGAGTTTAATTTGCGTGATTTAGACTATTTTTATCCCCTTGCCGGAGGATATTGTTACGTCGGGGCAGGGCAAATGACATGAACCATGAGGAAGGCGAACAATTTAGTCACAATATTTACATGAGTGTCTTGACGGAGCCCGCGCTGTCTACACCCCGCACACAGCTTCTTCGTCAGCAATGAGTGCGCATGGGTATGTGCGCCATTGTCCACTTTGTCTTCTTCTCGTCACACATCCCCCTCGTCGAGGGCGACCGTCCGGTAGAAGCCACGATAGGCATGCCTGCGCGGTGAAAGCGACGGATGACATAATTATACATTAGGATTGAAAAATAGACCGCGACTTGGACAACGACACAAAGAACGATGGGACAAGCGCTTGTCGAGTCGCTCTTCTTTGTGTCGTTGTCCAAATCGCGGTCTATTTTTCAATCATAATGCACCAACTTGCCCAACAGCTGTGTTTAATGACTATACACAGGGACGAAGTCATTGCAGCCACAAATGGCAATGATGGATGATCTGAACGCCGGCCACAGGAGAGTGGGGCACGGGGACTTCATCGTCGTCTGGCCATGTCGCGGCTGTTCACATCTAGGATGATCTCTGCTGGTCAAAGGCTGGGGACACAGAACTGGGGAAGGGGGTATATGATTCAGCGGAGGTGGGCCATGCCGAAACTACTCAAGATATTCGAGGAGAGCTCTTCAGGAGCCGGGGCGAAGCTTGAACGGCAGGATGTAGATGTAGCCAGCACACTCAACCAAATATGTTGTCGATTTATGCGGCGATCATGCGGCGCGATCCACAAATACCCATCACACTCCACCAGATATCGCACTCGTCCGCTGGTCGAGGAAATGCCAGGAGACTCGACCAGAATTTGACAAGTGCTGTTCCTGTACGGTATTGTACAGGGTCACTAATATTGATTCGACAGGTTGTTTTAAAATTAGGCGCTCAGATTTACGTCAAGACCACCTCTACCGTGAGGTTTCGCGCCGGGGAAAACAAAGAATGAGGTGGTAATTATTGATTTCGGTGGCTTAATTAACTAAAATTGAATAATAAACATGTTACTGGCTATGCAGACGCGGTAATAGTTAATGGCTAAGCAGCCATTAATTGTTACACAAATTACATTGTTAGAGCCATTGCTACACACCACAAATTATTTATGGCTGAGCAGCCGTGTTTATATTAAAAAGTTAGACGCACTCATGTTTCGACGCAGTTTCATTTGGCAGAATTCTTCTAGAGCATCCACACTGCGAGGTATGGAACTGCGAAGTTTAGTTCCCGTTCGCATGATTACGCATGCTAGACGCAAGACCGGCGCAAAGCTCCTCCCTTTTGATCTGTGTTTCGAAATCAGTTCCGAGTACTGCGGATTGCGATAACGCCAGCCAAGTCTGAAATGATGCGTTATCAGTTTTGCCTGTGCCTCCACCCCATTGTCGAACTAAACACCGTACAGAGGAAGCCCGTCTCAAAAGGGAGGAGCTTTGCGCCGGCCTTCACTCTCTTGCATGCATAATCCTGCGAACGGCAATTCAACTTCGCAATTCGATATCTCGGAGTACGGATGCGCAAGAAGAATTCTGCCAAATGTAGCTGCATTGAAACACGATTGCGTCCAACTTTTCAATACAAACATGCCTTCTTACTGCAGCCACTAAAAGTTAATCATTAAATATTAGGTAATTAAGTCACCGACATCAATAATTACCACCTCATTCTGTGTCCCCCTGGGCGCATAACCTCAATGTAGAGGTGGTGTTCACGGAAATCTAAGTGCCTTATTTAAAAAAAAAAAAAAAACCTGTCGACCTAACTTCGGTCACCTGGTATATTAAAAGTGGTTTATGCACACGTAAAAACTCGACTGTTCTACGGTTAATATTGTTCCTCCGGCAGTTCCTTCAGCACAAAAGAGCGTTTCGTGTGACCATCAACTCAACTGTGCGATATAAGGCCAAGACTTAACGTCGTAACAGCACCGTAAGAAATGATATCCTAATGGCCTTTATTGTATACCTTTACAAATGCAGAAATAAAAAGGAGTCATCCCATGGATTAAACAGCGCTAAGACGGAACAAAGTGAAGAGTAAAAAACACGGGCACAGAATAATAACTGTATATTTTTGTAAAGAAATAATAGTTATAGAGGAACAAAACGAACATGGTTATCTGTGTTCGCGTTTCGGCTCGTGGAAAACAGATCAAACAGGCTGAAAAAGCGCGTATCTTACATGGACGGTGTCGTAGGTGAACCGGGAACTTCCACCTCACGAAATATACAATTTCTTTCCTTAGCATAGTCACGTACGATGCGCATGACGATCTTCTGCTGTGTATGAAGAATGCCTCGAATACCTTACGTTTGCGCTGGATACCTCTTCAAGATACGGCAGGCCTCATAAATTAAAGCCGTTCCACTCAACGTGAAAGCTGGCGGAAGTGCTGAGAAAGTGATTCGCCATAATGGGCTGTCGCGCTGTTATCCACTCACTGCTACTACTCAAAGCAATCCAAATTTCCCGCCTCCGTAGTGCGCACGCGCCCCCTGCCTGAAACAGCGCCAGCGGGAGTTCTGTTCTTTTTGTGCTTGTTTTACCTCCCTCACGTGCCGGCGTTGCACTGCCACTTTTTTCCTTGCTATCGTAAAAACCAACCCAACGAGCTTTCCTAACTAAATGAACTTGGGCGCTGTCGGTTAATTGCATATACTTTGCCTCAAATGTACCTACAGTTTTCTTTGCTCGAAACAACGAGCAGATGTATGACAAGCGCCAGCTGTTCCCGAGTTTCGAACGGTTATAACTATTTAAAACACTTAATTTCGAGGCATTTGCGGCACGCCCTACGACGGAAAGCCGGGCTCTACTTGGGTCCGTTATCTCGCGGCACCGCCTGATTCCGGCCGTCATTTGACATCGAGCGCTACAGCGCTGCACTTTAGGGGCTGCAACTCTTCATTTGCAACTCTTCACATGCAGGGCGAGCATGCTGCCGGTGCCGGTTTTTAAAGAGTTGCCATGTTCGCGCAGCCTGTACTTATTGCATCGTCCTGTATGGCCACTATACGATTTTTTTACAGGACAGTCGAATATTGTAGACGATTGCATCATCCTATTAGACAAAGGGCGTGGCGTGATTCTTAGTGCAGCGCTTGCGCACTTCCTCGTGGTTGACTCTTTAGCAAAGTACACTGAGTTTGGGCGCTGAAAAAAGAAGCCCCACTCCTGAGCGCCGAACAATCTTTTTCACGTGGTGGCTTACTCCGTGTACGTGGGTGATGACTGCTCTCTTTTTATACCCGTCCTGCGGTGTCTTCTTTGGGGCTGTATTCTGCCTGTCCGTCAGCAGCTTTTAGGTGAGGATTACCTTAGGATCGCACAATGTCCGTCCACGCCCGTGCGCATAGCATTTACAATCGCAAAAAATCCCACAGGCACCGGCAGGAATCGAGCATGCATCTGATAGACCAGACAGATTTAGTGTCAGTCGTCTTACCCATTGGGTTACGCCCGTGGGTTAGTACCCGAGAGTCAAACAGCTTACTCCCTCGCCTCTAAGGGTGTGGAGTACCTTAGGACCTCCCAATGTCTGTGTGCATTCATCCGTGCGCACACTACCATCAAGCGAAAATCAAGCGAAATTTGATTTGAGCCGTGCGTTGCCGTTGCATATAGGGAATAATCAAGGGGCAACTCACGGCTCAATTCGAATGACGGTCGGAGCGCAAATCGGATGTCAATCGAGGCGCAACTTGGATGTCATTTCGAGTGTCCGTACTCCGCACTCTCACCATCGTCCACGGAGTGGAGATGCTGCCATTTTTGGCTATTCTTTGCAGCAGCTGATCCGGATACTCAGCGAAGTGGAGACGATGGATTTCATTGCCAAACTGGGTGGAAGTGAATCCTCACAGGACCTGAAGTGGGAATTCTCAAGAGCGGAGGTGGCCACCACCCTCTTCGCCAGCTTGGAGTGGACTGACGAGTGCGGAAGGAAGACTTTGTTCGAGCTTGGTGCCTACGTCCAGCAGACATACCCCCGGCAAAGGTGCAGTTATAACCACTAAATAAGCTACGCTTAAGAGTAACGGCACTGACGCACGGTGGCAGCCATTTTGGTGTAAGGCGGCAGGATAGCGCCAGATTCATGCGGCCTTTTGAGGACGACATCGACGGGTGGAATTGGTGAGGGCGCCGCTTGGCAACCAAGACAGCTGTGTTTCTTTTTTGAGGATTTCGAGACAGTGCGCCGGTGCGACTGGCTCAGGCTCGGTTACGCTAGCGTAGCCTATTTAGTGGCTCTCCGTTACGCTAGAGGCACTAACTAAGCTAACATTTTCTAGTGGCCGTAGGTTATACACTAGGCCGCTGTCGTTCGTTCCCAGCGGAAAGCGAAGCAGGCGTTTTGCACCTTCCGGCCGTTTGAAACCGCCCAGTACAGAGCAGAACGGCATCGCTACACTGACTGAGGCTCAAAAACTCGCTTTCGACGTGTGATACAGCCGCACCACGCTGCGAAAATTACGATTTATTGAACATCGTGCGCCCCCGCAACACAGAGGCACCAAATGTCCGCGCCCATGGGTCTTCAGGGTAAACAAATGTCACGTGATGCAGTTCGACCAATGGCCGCTGTCAGCGGCATACAACAATGAGAGAAAAGAGGGCCGATACTTTGGAACGTGATCTAGTGGCTCTAGGTACAGCCGTAGATCGATAAATTCTGGATCACCATTTGCCAGTTCTTCTTTAGTAACGAAGTATCTTCCAAACATACCGAAAACTAGAAAAACTCCTGTACGTTCTGGGTAATGCTCCCGGCGGCTTCTATATATACAAAAATGAGTAAAAAATACCCACGAAACAAGGCACTTTTACCATAGCGGACTCCCTTGGTGCTTATGCAGCTTCCTGTGGACGTGCGCCAACACCAAGTCGCTGAGGATGGGTAGAAGGAGCGAGCCTCGAGATTCGCGATCGCTGCGCCGCCTGCCGCCGCTTCTCCGCGGCGTTTGCGGGATTAGCGCTGCGTGGCTGATAGGTTGTCATGCAGTGTTCTGGTTCTCTTTTGCTTCTCTTTGCCTTTCCGCGCACTAAAAAACTTGTTATGGTGACGTCTGTAAGCTAACTGCACGTTTAGGGTACTTAAAAAAACAGCTGCGTCTTGGTAGAGCGCTGTAAGGCCAACAAGAATTACCCGGAGAGGCGGTTCTGCGCGCTTCTTGGCCGCTCTTGCGGGCGTCGGCGCCGGCAGCAGCATATCACCGCTGTCACCTTCGAACACGTCAGCACAAGTGATCGCCTCGTTTAGACCTGATATTTGCACTGTAAGAGGTTGGTTCATTTGGCAGCGCAAACAAATGCGGCTTTGCTTCGAATATGTAAGTCGTAGAAAAATATATTTCGGGGATGTGATAACCCAATAGCTGACAAAAACTTGTGCCTTTTATGGGAATATAAGCCACGCGAAAATGTTAAGTACACTCAAAGCCTGTGCATTGTCAGATATGTGCCCACTCATGCCTTATAGTAAGAACCAAGGTATATGTTAATGAAACCACGGGAAAATGAAAGGTCTGCAAGTCAGGAATAAAAAGAATAGTCGTAGGGGAATGAAAAAAAAAATGACTGGAGCTTCTGAAATGCTAAAGACGTTTGTTTGAGCAAGGTAGTATTCGCCAGAACAACTAGATGCGAAATGCACTGATATTTCGATAGACGTGGGGGGGGGGGTGAAAAGGAGGACGCTCAACTATAGTTGTTTACAAATGCAGAGTGAAATCAACGAATGAACGTTTTAGTAACCACACACACAAGCTGCGTGCTCACTTTTCGTTTGTTTTTCGCCTTTAACGAACGGCTGATCACTCGGCGGACGCGTTTTTTGAAGAATACAGGGCCGGCAGTTCACAAGCGATACGAGGTGTCGTTGGAAGAGTTGATTGATTGGTTGCAGGGTTTAACGCGCTGACGCAACGGAGACGATGAGGCACGCCGTAGTGGAGGGCTCCCGATTAATTTTGACCACCTGGAGATCCTTAACGTGCGCCGAAATCGTGCACATGGGCTCGTTGGAAGAAAGTCGTATCTGATAAGGGTCTCTGATTTCGGTTTATGCTAGATTCTGCAGTCTCCCTGTGCCATATGACGATGTTTCGAAGAAGAGTTGGGTCACGGACGCGGATTACTCTATAAGCCCATCTTCGCGCTTCTCGTGGAGGATAAATGTAACAGATGAATCTTTGCGAGCGCTCACCTCGGGACAAGACGACACAGCATTAAATTTGTCGTCGTGTGCTGACTCCGGAGTGTAATTTCACATTATCCATCGTACTTCTTTGGTACAATGTTTGTGAAATTTATGCCGCATTGGCTTGTTTATGGTACTGATCAATATCTGATATGTGATATTGGCAGGTGTAACTTGCGTGCTGTCAGGTATGAGTGCTCCGCTGGATTTTGTAAGTGCACAAAGTCGATTTAAATCATAGTGTGGATGACCGCAACATGACCATCGGAGGAAACACTGCTTACGGAGACACTGCCACTAAATTTCAGGGCATCAGCTGCATGGAAATGCTGGCTTCGGGACGCCTGCCTGTGACACACGCCCGGCGCTCATATAGATCTCACTAAGATCGCGTCATAAACGTTTATACTATCGTGAACACACCACGCTTGCAAACAGAGTGCCTGCTCCACGTTATTCGGTATTTCGAACGCGGACAAACGGTAAATCGCTGTCTCGAACGAGCCCCAAAAGCAACGGCGACAGGGGGGAGCGGGCCGGGGACTCCCGCGCCTGCTTTTGAAACGGGCCGCTAGGGGGATTTCAGTGGCGCCCCTACAGGCCGCGCTCGAGGCGTATATTTGCGAAGCATTCATCATGCACAGTAGAGGATCGTCATGCATAATCACACCATCCGTGGCCCTGCTGGGGAAAGAAATAGACTATTTGGCAAGATAGAAGTTCGCGTTTCCCGAAAGACCCTGTACAAGTTAGGTACGCGGTATCAAGTTCAAGTTTCAAGTTTGTTTAATAACGACGATAGTCTTTCTTGGGCTAATTAAACACAGAAATTTTGGGCTCTCTGTGACTCCATTAAGTCCCCCGGCCAAAGTGAAGCTGAAGCTGCGCAGTAGTTTTATATACCCACAGCGATATCTTAACGTCTGAGTCAGGTAGCAATGTTCATACTTGTCCATATAATTGAACAAGAAGAAGACATTACGCAAATTTAAGGCAGGAAATCAAACATAAGTGATGTTTGTAGTGTTCCTTTATTTAAAAAATATGGATGGTTAGTGTTACGATCGACGCCGGGTGGATTGCGTAACGTGTGGGCACTTCATCATCATCATCATCATCACCAGCCTATATACGCCCACTGCAGGGCAAAGGCCTCTCCCATGATTCTCCAATTATCTCGGTCCTGTGCCAACTGTGACCAATTTATCCCCGCAAACTTCTTGATCTCATCTGCCCATCTAACTTTCTGCCGCCCCCTGCAACGCTTGCCTTCTCTAGGGATCCACTCTGTTACCCTTAATGACCAGCGGTTATCTTGCCTTCGCATTACATGCCCTCCCCACGTCCATTTCTTCTTCTTAATTTTTACTAATATGTCTTTAACACCAGTTTGCTCCCTGACCCACTCCGCTCTCTTCTTGTCCCTTAATGTTACACCTATCATTTTCCGCTCCATTGCCCGCTGAGTCGTTCTCAATTTAAGTTGAACCCTCTTAGTGAGCCTCCAAGTTTCTGCCCCGTAGGTGAGTACCGGTAAGATGCAGCTGTCATACACTTTCTTCTTCAGCGACAATGGTAGGCTGCTATTCATTATCTGAAAATGTCTGCCATAAGCACCCCACCCCTTTCTGATCCTTCTAATAATCTCTGCCTCATGGTTGGGATCTGGGGTCACAACTTGGCCTGAGTAGACATATTCGCTTACCACTTCCACTGCCTCGCCACCTATCTCAAACTGCTGTGCTGTCCCGAGGTTATTGATCATTACTTTAGGTTTCTGCATATTAATTTTCAGGCCCACGGTTCTACTCTGTTCGCCCAGTGCGGAAAGCATGCTTTGCAATTCGTCCCCCGAGTTACTTAGCAAGGCAACGTCATCAGCAAATCTGAGGTTACTGAGGTGTTCTCCATTAACCCTTACTCCCACCTGTTCCCAATCCAATATTCTGAATACTTCTTGTAAGCATGCTGTGAATAACATTGGAGAAATTGTGTCTCCTTGTCTGACACCCTTAGTTATAGGTATTTTACTGCTCTCCCTATGGAGGATGATGGTAGCTGTAGACCCATTGTAAATATCCTCTAGTATTCTTACATAATGCTCATCTACCCCCTGGTTCCGTAATGCCTGAATGACTGCTAGGGTTTCGACCGAGTCAAATGCTTTCTCATAATCTATGAAGGCTATATATAGGGGTTCAGTATACTCAGCGCACTTCTCTATCACCTGATTGATCGTGTGAATATGGTCCATTGTTGAATAACCTTTACGGAACCCTGCTTGTTCTTTAGGTTAACTGAAATCTAAGGTTGCAGAGATTCGGTTAGCGATTACCTTGGTAAATACCTTGTAGACGACTGACAGTAAGCTGATCGGCCTGTAATTTTTCAAGTCCTTCATGTCGCCTTTCTTATGGATTAGGATGATGTTCGCGTTCTTCCAAGATTCCGGTACCATTGCGGTGATGAGGCATTGCGTATACAGGTTTGCCAGTTTTTCAAGTACAATTTCTCCGCCATCCTTCAAGAGGTCTGATGTTATCTGATCCTCACCAGGTGCTTTGCCCCCTTTTATTTCTTTCAAAGGCTTCCTTACTTCTTCGGTCGTTACTGGTGGGATGTCTATCTCCTCTGAACTACTGCCTCGTTCGGCATTATCCTGTATGTCCCGGCTACTGTACAGATCCCTATAGAACTCCTCGGCCACTGCGACTATTTTATCCCTATTTGTGATGACATTGCCTTGCTTATCCTTAAGTGCATACATCTGATTTTTCCCCACGCCAAGACGTCTCTCTTCACTGATTTCAGGCTACCTCCATTCTTTACAGCGTATTCGATCCTCTTCATATTATACTTCCGTATGTTAGCTACCTTACGCTTTCGGTGGGAATCAGCTTGAATACAACGAACACAAAAGAAAGAGGGAGTAACACGACACACTGCTGACTATCAACTCAGCAGTGTGTCGTGTTACTCCCTCTTTCTTTTGTGTTCGTTGTATTCAAGCTGATTCCCACCGAAGATGTACCAAGTAGCACAGACCAGAGCCATTTTACCTTACGCTTATTGATTAACTTCGAGAGCTCGGCTAGTTCTATTCTGTCAGCTGCGGTGGAGATTCTCATAGTTTGCCGTTTCCTGATTAGATCTTTCGTCTCGCGTGAACATTTACCAGTGTCCTGTCTAGCCATAGTGCCCCCGACTTCTACTGCACACTCCGTGATAATGCGAGTAAGGTTGTCGCTGGCTTCCTGTGTCGTAAGCTCGGCTTCCTCGTTAAGGGCGGAATATCGGTTCTGCAGCGCTATCCTGAATTCTTCAACTTTACGTCTTATTGTTAGCTCATTTATCGGCTTCTTTCGTACTAGCTTGTTGCGGTCCCTCCTCAAATCTAGCCTAATTCGAGATCTTACCATACGGTGGTCACTACACCTTACCCTTCGAGCACTTCCACATCCTGCACGACGCCAGGGTTATCGTATCATATGAGGTCTAGTTCGTTTTTGTGCTCCCCATTCCGGCTCCTCCAGGTCCACTTCCGACTCTCCCGTTTACAGAAGAAGGTATTCATTATGCGTAGGTTATTCCGTTCTGCAAACTCAACTAGTAGGTCCCCCCTGCTATTTCTACATTCCAGACCATAGTTCCCAACTGCCTTGTCTCCAGCTTGATTCTTGCCTACTTTAGCATTGAAGTCCCCCAAACTACGTTATACTGTGTTTTTACTTTAGCCATTGCCGATTCCACATCTTCATAGAAGCGTTCCACTACTTGGTCGTCGTGGCTGGATGTGGGCACTTCACAGGGAACTAAATAATTAGGGCAATAAATCCTCGCGCAACGGCAGAGTCGTCTTGGCGGCGAGCTTTCATATAATTGTTACAGGGAAAGTGTTGGTAACCGAAGATTTACAACCCTTTTCAGTTGAGCATCCGTGAAAACGGTGACTTTGCCGCAAGGCCTTAGTGCGTACGCATAAAATCAATGTGCAGTACCCTTGTTATATGAGCATTAACCTTCCGTTTCGCTTGTCATTCACGCCATCAACGAATGATAGTGCGATATATTTTGCCCGGGCGATGCAAGACGCTAGAAAGTTGTATGTGATGCTTGACGAAGCGAAGCACTTTTTTATCTCTTGCTCAGTACTTTGCCGCACAGTGTGACGCAGGTAGGCGCGACTTCTCTGATTCAGCCGATGCAGCAAGCAGCTGAATGTTATCTACTTCCCGGTCATCCGGATGGGGCTCCTGACGTCATGAGTCTGGCCGCGTACCGTACGCATCATTCTTGCAAATGCAGCATTGGTGGGGGTGGCCAGTGTATTGTCCGCTACGACATCCTTCGGGCACGAGACAACTTTTCCCCAATGAATAAAATGTGACGCTCGACACTGACAAACGTAATTGGTTAATCTTGGCACATTCACTGTGGATTATATTTAGAATGCGAAGCACTTTGTGGCACGGTTATGTTTACATAGTCCTTAACGCCATGAGTATGGAATTTAATGTCATAGCTTGCAACCAACAAAAAGAGTACAAAAAAATTTAACAGAAATTTATGCACGGACCATGGGGACGACACTATCCATGAGGTGGTAGCAAAGCCACAAACTATTGCTTCCGATGAAGACTGGACTGCTTTATTTCGTTGTTGGTGACTTTTTTCCTTTATTTTTGCATGCTTCATATATTCCAATTTATGCTTTTTTATTTATCTGTATAGTGCGTATACCCAGATCCCCCTCAAATAATGCTTTCTCCTGCCGTTAGGGCATTGAAATAAAACAATAAAAAATAATAAATAAATAAATAAATAAATAAATAACCTTTACTGCGTGGTAATGCCAGGCAGTGGCTTCATGCGACCTTAAACGTGTGACGTCTTTTTGACTGGCTTTAACTAAGCCGCTGATACGCATGTTTGATGGCTGTATTTATCACTTCCGCTCCAGACCAAGAGGGAAAACAGCAGCAATCAAAGTGCTTTACAGAAACGGTAGTAAATGCAAAATTTGCCTGTGATAAAAATTTGCATATGGCAGCGTATAAAAATTAACGGAAAACACACAGTATTGCACCACGAGGAGTACATTACTAAAGCCTATGTGACTTTAGTAACACACCACAAATGTTTTTTCAAAGCCCCCAGTGCCCTTTGTGGGAACGATGGGTGCTATTGGAGGAGCGCAGATTACTGGGACCTTATTCGCGATTACAGTTTCCAAACCGCATATTACTAATACGGAGTGCACCACACGCTCATCTCAAGAACTGTCTCCTTCAATTGAATGTGCCCTGCATACCAAGCTCGCCAGCCGCCTTCGTAGTAAATTTAAGTTTACCTTGGCTTATACCGGACGTGGAAGATAGTGCAGTCTCTTAACCGGACTGGATAAAATGAGCTGTACAGTTACTTTTTTGTCGTATCGTATTGTAAACGGTAAAATTCTGAACACAATGCTCATCGTAGCAAATGCACGGCACAACATCAGATCAAGAGATACGACTGGAAGCATACATAGGTGCATAAAAAGCTGCTTATTAAGGCGGAAGTTCTAAATACCCCCATTCTGCGAAGAAGCGTCGTAGTTGTTGCTGCTGTTGTTGTTGCAGTTGTTCTCCGATCAAAAAAAAACGGCCGCTGACATAAAGTGTAAATGAAAACCCATTAGTGATTTCACGCAGCACCAAGAATGGGGTCAACGGAACAGCTGTCACTACTGAGTATAATGGACGTAACTGCGTTGTTTTAAAGAGGGGTAAAATAACAAAAAAAATCGACAATAAATAAGACAAACAATAAGATAAATATTACGATAATGATTACACAAACAATGGCGGCAAAACTGGGAGACAGCACGCCCATGTGAAAGATGGAGTCACTTCGTGGAATGACTGTGTAGACTTTTTTCTTCGACATATAGGCAGTATCTAAGTACGCACACACACTTCCTGTTCATTCAGAGGGTCCTCGCAAACAGAAACGAACTTGGCAATTTAGGAAGGTTTGATCCGAATGTATAACGTAGTACATAACTTAATGCATAACGAATGCATGCATAACTTCTCTGCATAGTTATAGAATTCATCGTAGTAGCGAACGTTAACACAGGGACAAAGAGGAGCCGAAACCCACGGTAGATGTCCCTGTTGTAATGTTAGCTCTGCCTCTGTGTTAATGTTCACTAGTACGGCGAGTTTCTTAGTAACCAACTCCCCACAACAAGCACTTTCGTTCCCCGGCAGAGCCCCATTTCCGCCAAGATGAAAAATAATGTCCAAATTGGTAGCAGTGCAAGGCGCAGAAAAAATCCCAATCGTACCAAATAGAACTTGTTGTTGGGCTAGTTGGTTCATGTTTTCAAGTGGAAATTTGAGCGCGAAAATTTGTTAAAATTGTTAAAATATTTTTGTTAAAGTATTTTGTTTAAATACACCAATAAGTTTTGTTAAAATTTGACAGACACAGAAAGACCAGACGGGACTAGCGGGACTAGAGCGCTAGTCCCGTCTGGTCTTTCTGTGTCTGTCAAATTTTAACAAAACTTATTGGTGTATTTAAACAAAATACTTTAACAAAAATATTTTAACAATTTTAACAAAACTAAACAAAACTTATTGGTGTATTCTTGACGTCATGTAGGACACACAAACCTATAAAAGTTGATATATGAGCTTCTGGTCTTGTTTCGCGGCAATGCTTATCCTTCCCTACCTGTCTTCATATCCCTTCCCTCTCCTTCAGGCCAGCGCTGTTCTAGACACCAACGATGCGCCAGTGCATTCTAAACCCACTTTCTCTTTTCACGAACGGAGATCATTGGGCGAGGGCGTTGGGCCGCGTGGAGAGTCATCATCATCAGCAGCAGCAGCTGCCAGTCTACGCCCACAGCCTGGCAAAGGCCTCTCCCATAGATCTCCAATTATACCGGTCATGAGCTAACTGCGACCGATTTATCCCCGTTAACTTGATTTCATCTGCCCACCTAACTTTCTGCCGCCCTCTGGCGCGTTTGCCTTCTCTAAGGGTCCCCTCTGCAGCGCCGAGAGTACGCGGTCCAGGAAAACAGTGGGGTTACAGGAGTCTCTGGGCTCCGGTCACCCCCCTCACCAACTAGCTATAGGCCTGCTGACTACAAATGTTATGGGCTACTACTACGTTCCTTAGTCTTCACCACTGTTCATTAGTTTGTGGTAAGCGGGGGTTCGGTTCATTCCCGCTTAATTGTGTGAGGATGGGATCATCTTTTGCTTGATAAGTTGCGGGTCACGACGACGTAGACTGGGAGAAAGAGAAAGGGAGAGAGAAAGCGAGAGAGAGAGAGAAAGACGCTGTTTAATAATGCAGAGAGGTATGCAGACATGCTACTCTGACGGGGAAAAGGGAGAGGGAGCACAGCCAGTTTATTTATTAAGAAGTGTAGTAGAAAAAAATGTGGTTGTTCCCTCTTCCATAGGAACCGCCAAAATACGAAAGTGAAATGTGCCTTCACAGGAGCAGTTGAATGTTTATTATGCATCGATGTGAACTTGCACATCGTTATTTGATACTTCGTCGGTATGGCACCGTTATACGCATCAACGTTAGATACTGGATTACACGCGCTGGAACTTTGCGTAAATGCGATTGAAACCACAAGCGCTCGCAAATCGTCCATGTGAACGAAACCAATCTGGTTGCCAGCAAATCGTTTGGTGAACACACGGGCCTCTGCAGGAGCAGCGAACCGTGCGACGGGTGCGACATGCGCAAGTCGGCTTCTCCGGAGCACGCGCTGCGCGTCCCCAGTACACGTGCGCGCTGGCATCGAGGCGCCAACTGTCGGCGCTCATTAGTGTCATCATGTACTACTTCGTTTCATCTCTCATAGATGGCAGCACCATCTAAAAAAAGATTACGGCGCGTTATTTGGTTTGCTCACGCGTCTGTTCATAGCGCAGTCGGGAGTGCGTTTACTAACCCCCGTTGGGGCGAAAAAGTTCGTGGCTCAAATCCCGGCGCAGCCACGTCAAGCGTAGTTTTCTGCGGTGTCATTTCTGTGATGGATATGATGTCTTGAGATCTAGGTGGACCCCCGCATGAAACACTTTCGGGTTAGAAAAAAGAAAAATAATAAAAATAAAGTATAGTCCTGTTTCAGTGCAGTTTCCTCTTTCTTGTATACGCGCTGATGGGAGGGCTCCAATGTCGTAGGTGCACCAGAGCTCTCGAGGTACTCAAATACCACAGAGAGGTCTTTGCGCTGAGAGGAAGGCCCACGGTCCAAGCCCCAAGACTGGGTTCACGTGGCCGTGGCTGCAATGTTTGAACAGTTTGTTCTACAACTAACAAATAAGCTACGTTTTAAATAAGCGACACTGATCCACGCTGGTGGGTTGTGACAGCCATAATGATGCCGTATGCCAGAGATGTCAGTTTTGGGCCACCAACTTCGGGAGTCCTTAAAGTGACGGACGGAATTCGTGCTTGTACGTCTTGTAAACCATGGAAACTGTACAATTTTACTTTTGGAGCTAGCACGACAGGGTTAATCTAGTGTCTCTAGCGACGCAAGGTCCTGGTCGCTATTTACGTTTACGCTATGCCACGGGAGCGTATTTATAACAATACCAAGCTTTCACTACATGTACTGTCCGGCATCCACTATTTGCAGTTTGCTAATTATTCCCCGGTGAGAGAGAACAGTCCTGCAAGCAGTAACATTCAATAGATGGACCAGAGACATTTTCTTGTGTGTTAAATTTCACTCCTCTGCTATACATCCCGACAAATAGCAGAACGACAAAACCGCACACTTTTATGAAACGCGTGAATGCCAATTATGCACATTTTCAACGTGTGTTCTACCAACTAACAGTGGTTCGGGCTTGTCAGTGAGTGGAAGTGGTTTGGCTGGTTGGGAAAAATCAACGCATAGTGCTGTTTTGACGGGATGGTGCAGTCAATTTTTATTTTCATCCAACCGGGCCAAACCGCTTCCGCTGGCAAGCCAGAGTGATTGTTATTAATTATGCTGACTGAGCGGAAGCGGTTACGACGGTTGGTTGAAATCAAGATAGTCCGCTGCCTTGCAGATGCGAAACAACATCACCGAGTGCACCATGTTGTGTGGGAGCAGTCGGTCTTAATTTTTACCCAACCGCCGAAACTCTTTCTGCTCACTGACTAACCATCGTCACTGTTAATTTTTGATAGGGATCCTGGCCAGTCACTGACACTGGCAAATCACTGGGGGGAAGCGGTTCGGCCGGTTGGGTAAAAATCAAGACCGACTGCTCCCATGTAACACAGCCGCCATGGTGCAGTTCTATTTAGACCGTTACCCTTGCGGCGTACTGTTTTGTGACTGTGCTCTTTTGTCGCGTTCTGTTTTGATATCTCGCTGTCTTGTCTCGTCGCATTCAGTTTTGACGTTTCGTTGTTTTGCCACCATGATCGTTTGTGGTGTGCTGTTTTTGAAGGAACAACGCCATGTATAATGAACATCTACATGTAAGCGTGCACTGCACTGCCGCAGTCGGCGCTCACAAGTAGATGCTCATTATACATGGTGTTGTTCTTACGTAGCGGTCGTGGTTGTATTGGCAGCGACCAATACAATTGCGGCCTTTCTATATTTGGTACGTGATCAGCTCGTGTTTACCAAGCCTTGAACGTAGTGGTAAAATTTATTGAGAAAGGATAGGCCACTAGGCAAAATGGGGGATGCGGTAGTAGGGAAAGAAATAAAGAAGCCTTGGGTGTTGCTGGTGGTGACTGGGTCGCTTGGAAAGCATAGAACTCAGTTGTACTAACAAAGCTTGATGGAGGCCTCGGCTCGCAGGTCGCGAAGTACTACAAAAAATCAAGTAACGGCATTACAGACCGTTTACAGCAAGCAGTTGGGCTGACTCTGAATAGTTGACGCTATCGCCGCCCTGGCCATGACTGGTCCTTAGCGCGGGACGGTTTCGGTTCCCCCTATACGCTGCCATGGTGCTCAGCGAACTGCACAGTTAGAAAATGTGAAAGTCACGGGGGGAACCTGTGTCGTAGTTGGATGAACCAGCTGCGATCGGGACCTCAAGGTGTGGAACGAATCGCCATGCGATTCTCGAAGTGCGCAGCTTCACAAAGGCAGTTCGTGTGTGCGGCCTTCAGCAATGCACTGCTTTCGGCATGGCGAGCGCGAGTTTGAAGACATGGCTGCGCTGGATTGTCATTCTCCAACACAACAATTTTGTTCCAAGAACATCGGCAACTGTGACTTTTTCAGACCGTAACGGAAGGCTGTGGGAAGCGTAGTGTAGTGCACATCAATCTGTCTCAGCACGCTTGTTCTAAAGCATGCGTCCTCTTGTGTTCGCGCGTTGCGTGCGTGTCGTCGACGCCAAACGAATCAGCCTGACTGCGCCGATCGGAGGGGTGATCAAGATTGGTTTTTAGTTTGCGCGCGCGATACCAGCTTTGCCACGTTGTAGAGTATATGATCTCGCGTTACCTAAAGTGGCATGCAGACAAAATGCATTTGTTTTATTCAAATATTTGGTGTTTTATAAAGCCCCCAGCGCTTGTCCGGCAGCAAAGGATCTTTTACTGGTGTTTCCGTCAGGTCTGTAGAACGAATTCACCGAATAGGGAGGCCGCAAAAAGACCGCCATAGGCCAGTTATCCTCCGGCTGTACGATTATAATGAAAAAATGGAATTGTTCAAGAACTGCCCAAAGCTCAAAGGTTATGATGTGTCGATCTTCAACGATTATTCTCAAGCTACGCAGCGCATAAGAAATAAGTTGTGGCAATCTGGATTACAGGACAAGCGTACTGGTGATAAGATGCAATTAGTGCATGACAAATTGTTTTTAAACGATGACGTTTATGGGTGGGACGACACAGCTGGTTGCCGGGTGTTTCTACGTAAGTCTTCCCGCTCCGAAAAATGACACACCCAAAATAAAACTGCGCATGCGCAAAAAACTCTCCGATTGCTGTGCCTGAATGCTCAAAGTGTATGCAACAAGCAAGAGCAACTCGAGCACATTTTGCTTTCTTATGACCCACACGTTGCAGTAATATCGGAGACATGGTTGCACCCTGAAGTTCCAGATAATTGCATATTTCCTCCTTCATACACATGTTATCGGAAAGATCGCCAAACGAGAGGGGGCGGAGTTGCAATTCTTGTTAAACGCGAGGTATCGTCTGTTTCCTTGCCTGATATTAATAGCTGCCACGAAAGTGTTTTTTTTAAGCTGTAATTGCTGGTAACCCCATTCTTATTTCGGGAGTTTATAGGCCCCCTGGCGCCCCACCTGCTTTCTTGATAGACCTGTACGAGCACTTAGAAAAATACCGAAATCAAAACATCATTATCGCGGGTGATTTTAATATGCCGGGCATGGATTGGGAATTGATGAAATGTGGTTCGATCGATGTGCAAAGTGCTGAAATATTACTGGACATGTCGCTTGCTTACTCCCTTACGCAGACCGTCCTTAATCCTACGCGCGGGACAAGTTCAAGTTCTTCAATATTAGATCTCATTTTCTGTTCCACAAGTTTTGAATCCTGCATGACAACAGTTTTTGATGGCATTCCTGATCACACATTGGTCAATTTTAATTGTTCTTTACCTCGTAGAACAAGGTCCTCTAGACCTGAGCCCGTAGTTGTAAAACAGTATTCTGCTGCAGACGATTTCCAGATTGTTCACTACCTAGAAGAAGCTTTGCTATCATTTTGCGACGGTAGTGTCAACTCTCTATGGACAAGGTTCAAATTTTATTGCCGCTTCTGCATTCGCAATTTTGTTCCAGATAAACTTTAAAAAGTTGGCCGTGCGAACCCCTGGATAACTCGCGATCCATTTCACTTAAAACGCAAAATTAAACGGCGAAGTAAGCGAAAATTACCTAATGATGTTGTTCTGCTCGGCCTAATAAACACTTCGGCATCCAAGTTAAGGGAGGCTAGGAAACATTATTACACCGTGACACTAGGCCGCTTTGCGTCAGAGAGTCCACGAAAATTTTACCAGTTCTTACAAAACAAAGACAACCGTATTCCTGAGGAAGTAATGAACGGAGAAACCCCTGTGACAAATAAAAACGAAATAGCAAACGCGTTTAATTCTCACTTTCAGAGTATTTTTTCAAGACCACAAAACTCGAGTATCATGACGGTGCCAGGTCATTCAAACTTAATCAATGTATCCTTGGAGGGGGTGACAGAACTATTATTGCGGTTAGACGCAAAAAAATCGACCGGCGCTGACGGTATCCTAGCGGTTTTTCTAAAGAGGTATGCGGAAATTCTGGCTAGATTCCTAGTAATAATATTTGATGTCTCGATTAAAACTAGTACAGTACCCGACGATTGGCTGCTAGCACGTGTAATTCCGGCACTTAAGAAAGGTAACAGATTATTAGTTAGCAATTATCGACCAATCTCCCTTACTTGTATTTGTTGCAAATTACTTGAACACATTATAGCGAAATATTTAAATACTTTTCTTGAACAAAATAATGTAATTCACAGCACGCAACATGGCTTCCGACGGGGATTATCTACCACCACGCAATTATTAGCAACTGTTAACAAGTTCTCCCAAGTCCTGGACAAGGCTAAACAGGTAGACGTCATCTTTATGGACTTTTCAAAGGCCTTTGACAAGGTCCCGCATATCAAGCTAATAGACAAAATGAAAGATATTGGCATTCCTCCGGAAATAATTAACTGGGTCATAGCATACTTAACAAACAGAAAACAGTACGTAGGTATAAACGGTTTCAGTTCTGGTTATTTGGGGGTGTTATCTGGAGTCCCGCAAGGGTCAGTTCTTGGGCGAATACTATTTAATATTTATATTAACGATTTAGTTCAAGCTATCCAACCTGGCGTGTCTGTTAAGTTATTTGCCGACGATTGCATAATTTTTAATACCATAAATTCTATCTCTGACCAGCGTGACTTGTGTGAGAACTTAAACTACATAAAATAATGGTGTAAAAAGTGGGAAATGGTACTTAATTTTGAGAAAACCGCATATTTATGTCTGAGTAACAAAATTCTAAAATTCGAGTTTACTTATAATGTAGGCGGATACACTATCAGGCAAGTAGAAGAGTACAAGTACTTGGGCGTAACGATTACATCGAAGCTTAGCTGGACAGCACGTATTGATGGTATATGTTCTGCTGCCCGGAGAAAATTAGGCTTTCTAAAATATAAATTGGGTCGTTCTTCTAGTTCACTAAAACTTAGAGCCTATAAAGTCATAGTTCGTCCTTCTCTTGAATATGCCAGCATTGTGTGGGACCCCCATACAGCTGGTAATATACAAAAAAAATAGAAAAAATACAACGATTAGCTGCTCGATTTATATACAATCGGTATAGACGTCGCGATTCACCGTCAGCCATGTTGCAAGATTCGAACCTCCAACTTTTGCCCGACCGAAGGAAAACTGCACGGCTTAACTTTTTCCGCCTCCTATACTTTTCCAGATCAGGATTGCATGCGCCAGATTACATAACAAAGAACACAACCAGGGCTTCACGTCATAAACATAGTCTTAGCATTACACCTATATTTGCACGTACTAACATTTACAAGTATTCATTTTCCCCGAGAACAGTGTCTGATTGGAATGCTCTGCCCCATGATTCCCCTATGCTCGACATGCCGAGATGAAACTGTATAACTTTTTCTTGTCGCTTAAGTCTGCTTCTTTGCCTGTATTTGTCCCTTGTTTTTCACGAATTTCCAGTATAACATGAATTTTGTTCTGCAGTGTAGGTATACTGCAGCAGAAGTGTATGTATACTGCAGCAGAACTGTATGCCACCTCACCCAAAATTGACAAGAGAAGAATCAGTGACATTTAGACAGCTACAAACGAACTCGCTATTAACCCCGGTGCTAGCCAAGCACATGTGCCCTGAAGTGTATGTATGTGATAACTGTGTATTGTGTAAGAAGGAGAGAGCCACTGCTGCTCATATCCTATGGAACTGCGAAGTGAATCCAAGCAAGGCCAACGCAGCCACAGTGATCCCGCCTCAATTTATGGACGCGGCGAGAAGCAAGGACTACAACATCCAATTTCTGGCTGTCCAGCAGGTGTTGGCTGCCCTCGAACGCCAGCGACCCGAAAGTGCTACCTCCTTCGGAGGTCAGCATGAAGAGGTAGCAGGCGACGTGCGGCAGACCGACGCGACGTTTAGGCCATGTCTCATCTGCAGGTCTCAATAAAGTTGTTTCCTCCTCCTCCTGAACTGTATCCCCCTCTCCTGCATGGACCATACTTGGTCCGCAGTATGTGATAAATAAATAAATAAATAAATAAATAAATAAATAAATAAATAAATAAATAAATAAATAAATAAATAAAATAAATAAGAAAAATCAGTTTAAAATAAAATTCTTATTCTCCCACCAAATCGTATGTTTCTTGGCCAGCGATGACGTAACAAGAACAGGTATTCAAGCGCACGCTACTGCGCTGTTTACTCTGCAGCGTACTGCAGAACGCCTTTTTTACCATTTGTTCGCGTAGATGGCGCCACGATGCTGTGCAGGGCCGCTGTCTGCGTTTGCTTTGTTTCTGACCGCATTTGCACCTGGCTTGTTTTTGTAGCGGTAGGTAGTAATCGTTTCATCAAACATGGGGTATTCTCGGCCAACAGGGTCACGCAAGACAATGTTGCTTCCGCCAATCGGCCTGTGTGGTGTGAGACAACCCCCAAGCGCCAGAATGCAGTGCAGCTACAACAAGCCTAGTGCGAGCGGCACCAACAGCAGTAGTACGCACAGGTACTTCTATGTTTACATGGAATTTCGTAACTTTCATTGCTTACCCCACCATTGTTACTGCTATGAAATGAATATGTATTAAATTTCAGCACAAGTAGCTCGTTCTGCAAGGTTGTGAGCCCTGGCTAACCTGCGTTTGCTTTTGCCGGCCACAGCCAATCGCACAACTGTGCATATAACGTGAAAGGTTCTAGTGCGGGAAATGAGCTAGTAGGTCGCATGGCCATTCCCTTATTTCGTTATCATATAGCTCACTGAGCGAAATTTACGTTAAAAGTGGTGTCAGTGCTGTTCTAACAAGGAAACATTTCGAATGAATCAAACTGGTGCTTTGTCTGCATTGCCCCTTTAAAGTGCACCCAGCACCTCTCAGCGCACCAACCGGGGTTCCCGGGACCCCGCCATTTGTCGCTGCCGCTAACTCATCCTTCATTATCGTAATAAGCGCAGAAACCTAACTACATTCCATATGTTTCGTCACTCAGCAGGCTGTATTATGCACATTGGCGCAACCAGAGCTCAGCCGTAGCTGCAGCTGTTTTGCGGCGGAGGCTGCTGCTTCGACGTTCCAAAATGGCAAGTTGAGCGAGTTGGTGCGGTTTCATAATAAAAAAACAACGAGCGCAAGAAAGACGAGGACGAGGAAGGCTATAAACACAGCGCTGGTGGTTTTTTCATTAGCAGCACTGTGTTTGTCGCCTTCCTCGTCCTCGTCTTTTTTGCGCTCGTTGTTTTTTTTCATTATGCTTCGACGTTATCTACAACTCTGTTGATACGTGCGTGAACGAATCTCATTAGGTATATGTAGAAGCACTTTTGATTGGCCCATTCGCATGGTTGTTCTGTACGTATGAAGAGAAGCAAATGCCGCCGAACAGCTATAAAACGCGTGAACAGAAACTTAGGCAACGGGCTCAAATCACAACAGCGGCTTAAAAAGCTTTATCCGACATTTTCGGGACTAAGTACTCTCTGAAGGATTGCACGCAATATCTAGTCGTCCGATAAGTGCCCTTGCACAGCGACACTCGGAAATAATTGCACAATTCGCCCGTAAAGGTCCTAGGGCCCTCGCACGTGGATTCCGGCCCCATTGAATGACACGACGAAAAACGCATTCTTAAAGCCGAGCAATAGCGAGTGACGTCATACCGCTCAATATGGCTGCGCCCAGGCCACCACTCAGGAAACAGTCTACAAAATGATGACGTGCTTGTACACCCAAATGTCAAAATAAAATATTGAAGTCGGATGAGCCATCCGCTACGCTGTCTCGTCGGGCTTCGTCCTCAACCACACCCCGCTTACATTTTTATCAGAGGACACCCGCCAATGACGCTCTGATTACTCAGATCATACCTAAATGGCGCCGCCCCAGCGAGACACCGCCCAAACGTTACCAACACGGTGCAGAAATCGCAAAATAAAAAAAAATCGGGCTGGCTGATGTTAGCGCCATCATCACACAAAGCATGGCGAGTGCACCTGGACAAGTAAGCACTTCATGCGGCTCGTGCCATTAGAGTCCCACTTTGACGGGATAGTGTCTGGAAAGGATTGTGCATTTATCAGTTCGTCACTGATAAGAATGGCTACGGCGTTGCCGTTAAATGTCAAAGTTCTCATATACGTTCTCCCGTACGCGTGTATTGTGGGGCGCTTAGAACTAGCTGACTCGTAGGTATAACCGGTATAACTTTATACCTACGAGATTTTTTAGGGGCGAAGCTCCTAAAGCAATGGGTCTGTCCATCCCTTGTGTCTCGTGGTACATGACCGCCGCATGCTTTCGGAGATGTCGCAAAGTGGGCCGCGTTGCACGCGCAAGAACCGGCTGCAACCGGCAGCGCAAACTCGGCACCGGGAGCGCGAGCTTGTCTGTGTTCGCCAACGGAGGCGCGAGCGCACGTGCACTGCGAGGGGGAGATCACGCAAGAGATCACGCCACGAACGCAGGCAGTCGTTCTCGGAGATCGAACGAGACGCAAGGACCTTTGCTCGTTTCCTCTCGTCTTGTTCCGGCACAAGTTCGCCCTAAATAAAAGTTCTTTCTTCAAATACGCACTCCGATGTATCCATATAAACCCTACCACGATCCGAGGAACGTGTATAGACTTAGTGTTTGCAAACTTCCCACTGCAGCCAGTACAAGAACCTATCTCGCTTAATTTCACAGATCATAAAGCCGTCGTAATGAAGGGACCTCGCAATCCAGTCATGACAACGACGAAATGAAAAGAACAAACGAAGAAACGAAACAACAAGCGAACAAGAACAAAATAAAAGAACAAAATAAAAGTTGATTTGTACAATGCACGCACACAGTCTTACGTCTTTCTTAATGATGTAATGGGCGACTTTCACGGGAGAGTTACGGTTACCGATGATCTCCCCCTCTCGAACTTCGCCCCACTTATCATCATTCATTCCGTGGATATGGCGTGATTTTTTTTCATTGAGCGTTCCTTCAGTTACTCAAGCCCGAAAATGGAAACAATATAAGGGTGCTTGCTGTTATTGAATTATACGCTTTCATCGAATAGCACTTATTTTAAGGGAATTCGGAATGTTCTTTCAAAACAATGTTTGAAGAATAGGTGTGCAATTTTTGTAAAATTCATAACCACTTAAATGAATGGCACTCCTTGTTGTGCGATGGAACACTCTGGTAATTTCTTCTGAGTGTTGGCAGGCTCAGCCAGATGTGGGGTAAACCAATGATCTGTGTGCGCACAAATCCTTGCTCCTCAGCTTCTCCTAGTAACAGCACTTTGCACATAAAATTGGGTGTCGTAAATTAGCGCGTGGTAAAAAGGTAATTCCTCGCGCTCCGAACAACTGCCGGATTAAGAGTTCTGAGGGCCCGGTTCAAAAGTAACAGGGGGGGGGGGGGGGGGCTTCTTTTCTCTTGTCATTCTTAAGACGATGCTTTTTGGAATTCGCTACAAAGAATACATGCAGTATCCTCGAAGAATCTACGGAGCGTTTATGAACATCACCAGAGCGTCTACTTTCTCGAAGAGCACGTGGTGAGATTGTCATAGAAATCGACCCATGTCAGGAGAGGAAGAAACATAGCATTATGGTTTGTCGGGCTTGTTGGTTCGTTCTGAAAGAACTGAAAACTCGGAGAGGAGTTGAGACGAAAGGAAGACATACATACGACACTTAAAACTGCAGTCTGAGAGTCCTATGCATTTCTTACTTTCGTCTTAACCTATAGCGCAGTTTACCCGTGTTTCAATCGAAAACGTCTTCCCTGGAAAATCAGCAAGTGCATTCGTGAAAAATAACTTCCTCTATCTGCTTCACTAATACGAAAGCGCATGATTTGGTTGCCTGCATTTGAGAACTGCTGAAGTGGACAGGTGGGCCTTGTTCGGAAACTATTCGCACATCCCTGCAGTAAATACACTACCGATCGTCTGACTTTGTGATTACATCCAGCAAAACAAATTCAAGCTGTCTTAAGGCAGCGTTTCCATAAGAGCAGTGATGTTATGCACATTGTATATGCCGACTGAGCGCCGAAATTAGGGCTGGGCATCGATGAAAAAATTACACCAATTAGTCGGCAGCCGGTAATCGTTTGATTAATCGATTATTTCAGTGCGTTGGTTAGGAAGAAAAAAAGAAAAAAAATATTTCACGTTTGACGGGCTTTTTTACTGTCATGTGGCCGGCACGGTGTTTGGGTAATTCCAGGCATTCAAAGTGAGTTCGCAGTTCTCCGCTGGCAAAGAACTTTGTTAACAGTTTCGGGCATCACTATGCTTGTAGTGCTTTCGGTTCACAAATTTTCCAGGTGAGGCAGCTGATTATCATGTGGGCGCTGACGCGGCCGGGGCACTTATCACCGTGTTTGTTGTCATTCAGGATCAGGAATATTGGCGCTCATCGATGCCCTCTTCTTAATTGGAGGGGGCGTTGATCAGTGTAGTTTGCTTCTATGCAACGCCAAAACGGTGTGAGTGCCCGTTCGCTAATTTGTGCCTTGTTTATGTCCTTGTATTTGTATTAACAACTGTTTTAACGGCGGGGCTGTTGTACAAGCCGTAAGTTCGCCGTTGCAAAAAAAAATACCAATAAAATGTCGAGGGCTCGTGAGCACGTGCCTCGCGACGACCGCGCAGTCCCCGGCTCGCGCAGTGGTTTTAGCACTAAAAAAAGGCCAGCGCGGTCATCAAGCGTTACCGCGTATGTAATGCTCAGAATGATGAAAACGATGATATCGATGCATATGACGATGGCTACTACTAGCACAGTGCAAAACAACGACGAAACATGTAAATAAATAATTTCAAACTAAAACTTTTACAAATGTGTGGCGATGTGTCCTTCAGTCCTCATATATATAAACAAATCGTGCAGCTTGGACGACGTAATGCAAGCTTTGTCAGTTAAGCTGGGGGTTATCTACAAAGCTCAGGATGACTTTGCATCCACCACTCGCCGCAAAGACGACGATGTCTTCGATGGATATGACGACGATTACTAGCACCACAACTATGCAAATAAGCAATGATAATCAATCTTAACTATGTGCCCGGCAATGCTCACTTACAACAGCTTCGCCATTCAAGTCTTGCGCGTGAGTGCAAGCGCTATGTACCCCACCCAATACCCTGCCACCTGTAACTTTTGCCCTGTTGCTGGCACCCTATACCACGTGGTATGGGAGTACCAACGGACCCGCACTCTAACCCCAAATCCCAACCCTACCTATGAGCAGTGGGTGGAGCAGCTGACCAGCTCCGAGCTCTTGGACCAGCGCCGACTGGTGGAACGGGCCCGGACGGCCAGCCAGCTCCAAGGCATCTTGGAATAAGGATGCCTCTCACTGGGTGGAGGCCCAAGAACATCCTCCTGCTCATTACTAAAATAAATGTTTGTCTCTCTCTCTCTCCGTGATTTTTTTTTCCAGTCTGTCCTGGCTATCATCTTGCGCTTTTTATCAGTATCATTTGTGAGCACCCTTGCATCGTTTCCTATGGTGGCGTGAGGTCGGTTGTGTAACCACGAGTAGGATCATTGGCATTCTTGCGCGGAATTTCAACATAGAACTTTTTTTCCATGTTGCTCACATGAGATCAACTGATTAACCAGTTAAAAACATTAATCGTGACTAAGGCATTAATCGATGAATCGCAAGGTTAATGTAACCATCGCCCACCACAAATTTAAATGATTTAATGTTCAAATGTTTTTATATGGCGGTGAGCTACATCATTTAGAAAAAGTGGCGCCTATGGAAAACAAGATCGATACCGAACTTCCGCAGAAATCTTTTTAATGACACGGTCGAATAAAAAATCATACATATTTTCATTTATGCACAGATCATTCGTTTTTGAAAAGGCAATGCATTTAGATTTTTGCAGGCAATGTCGACTTTTATAAGAGCAGAGAGCGCAACCTTAATGCATCCGCCTTTTTTGCTAATAAATTGCGGGGTAAGTTTATATTTACAAAAATGTTTTACTTCAACAGCGTGTAGGAAATAGGTTATGCGTTTTGCAGAAATTCAACCTCAAAATGGTGCGTGTATACGTAATATTATATTTCCTTTTTTATGTGATTTTTTGACGAAAGAAAAAGGTGGGTACATTTCTACAAGCGTTTTCCTGCCTTTTTCTGGGACAGTTTGTTGATTAGATCTTCAACACTGACCCTTCAACAGACCACAGTCAGGCTCCGCTGTGTGTCCATCAGCCGGATTAGCTCCGTCGCTCTACGCGATGCATGGATTTGGGCGAGTGCAACGTTGTTACCTGAGACTGAATAACTGTAAGCTGACTTCAGGATTAGGCACATTATTCGACAAACAGCCTTTTCGAAGCCTTCGGTACGGAAACAAGATGATCTCTGTTTCAAACAAGGGAGGTCAGCAGGAGGTTTAAGCTTTTTTTGAACCAAACCACAAAGTCTGCCATTTTTTTTTCCAAACTTCGAGGGGCCCAGTTCAATTTAACCCTTTGCCCTATGGATAATCTTCCCGTGGCTAACACTTCCAACATGCGATTCCGCTATGATCGATATCAGAGACAGACCAGAAAATGGCTGACACATCAAGACGTACGAGGGAATATAGGCTATTATATTTTGAGCAACTACAATCACATTCGCTAATATCTGGGGGAGACCTTTTCTGTTGCAATTTTTCCAATGAACATTATTACTAATTTTCTCGCTCCAAATACTTATTATGCCCGATTTCTTTTTGCATGTCAAACATATTTCTTAGCGCACCAGAGAAAATGGTGGAAAAACAGAAGACAGTGCTACCGCTTATCCTGTGTTTTTTCCGTCCTAATGTTTCACAATGGTAACCAACTAGCCCCCATTGACACTCTGACAAGGCATCTTTTTGCGTAGTTGCGTCTTTAAAGATTTGGCAGGGATTATGCCACACGTACAATCGCTTTGCGATTTACAACACAAACTAATAATCTTCATCATGCAAGAATGCGACTCCCCGAACTCGACTGGTACACCGGCTTCTCGTTTGTGATAGCCATAATCTGAAACCCCACAATTTTTCAACTTCCAAGTGCAAAACAGGCAGGATGAAGGGAAAAGAGAATACAGGACAGGCGATGACCTGCGCTTTCTTTTCTCCTCTTTGTTCCGTCGGTTCTGCGCTGCGTACACGAACATTTACCAACTCGAGCCTTTTTTAACGTTGCTATAATGATTGACGATGATAAGAGAGAAACGCTTACTCGATATGGACATACTTAATGGAACGCAACTACAGGTCTACTCGGTGAAAGCCCGATTCAATCCACTTAATTGGGAGGAGAAAAGAGTAGATTGTTTCCTATTTGACTCCAAGTAGAGCACCGCACCGATCGGAAATCAAGCAGACGGGGAATAAAATGTGCTGGAACAAATAATGCCAATCCCGGGTGGGCCCCGAAAGCCCACGATTTCAAAATCTCCGCCTCAGTTGCCCGGTTTTGCCCGTTTTCCAAAGCCCCGCACAGATAAGCCCCTGGCATATTTGACCCCCGTCGATTACCCCGCGACGAAAGCCCATCCGTTTAAGCGTCCTACTCATATTGGTAGCCCACGGGTTTCTATGTTTGTTTTCATTGTTTCCTCGAAAAATTTCTGTGCGCTATAAGAAAAGGGGAGCAAAGACGCGAGAGGAAAACCAAAGAAACGAGAAATTTGAGCGAAGTTGCTGGCTCGTCTAGTGGTAAATGGTTTCGTACTCTATGAGTTTGTGTCTTGGAATTATCAATTCATTCAATAACGTTGTCATACATGTTGGCATGACACATATGCATGAAAAGCGGATCCTGACAGTTTTGGGCAGGAATAACCGGTACACTAACGTAGTTCTTTTGGTGCTGAATGTTGTGCTCACTCGACTAAGTTGTGACCCGGCCGCGGTGGCAACCACAGAGACCCCGGAGTGTCACCGTGCTTCGCCACCGATCCTAGCATAACGAAGTTGACTGCGTGGTTATCTGTTTATCGCTTCCGCAGTGGTGGGCTTCAAATTCCCTCTTAGTTGGACTACGCATCCACATAAACGCTGCTTAGGGTGGAAGGCTTGCTATCTGAGGGCACTCCCAACCTTCCTCTTCCCTTCAAGCTCGGTTTGCTCCCTCTTCCTCTATCTTGAGACGGACGTCGAATACTATCTATGTTGAAAGCATCTAAGTACCAAAAAATTCCGCCATCTCCACGAAGTCAATGATGATGAGAGGGCGAAACAAACATGCTTATCGATAAAACCTGAAACATTATAAACACTCGACATGTCAAACTTTCCACCGCTCCGTTGACAAGCCCGTCGACGACGTCGATGCTTGTGGTGGTTATGTAGGGCTTGTTTGGGACGATGAGAATCTCCATGGGTAAGTTGGCGAATTGGGTGTGTGACATTTCAGCCACCTTGGCCGTCGCCTTCTGGAGAGCGTCTTGTGTCGTGTACACCAGGTACGTGTCTTGAGCTCGCAGGCGACGAACGACAACCTATTCTTCTTCCTCTCCTCCTTGTTGGGTAGCAACGAACGCGTTGAACGTTTTGTCCTCTTCGGCCAATCTTCGGTTCGCCAATCCCGAGGGGGATCCTGCCAAAATCATCATTAATGTGCCGTGCCGTATACAGCAGCAACGAGGGACGGGACAGAGCCCGAGCAAGAGGAGCTTCGCCCCTAAATATTGATGTTTCCTCGTATCACCACAGGAGAGGTTTGGGGAAGCTGGAATCGGGGCTTTTGGCACGCGGGAATTAAGGCACGGAGCTATTGCTCACAGAGCATTGAGACACGATGCTAACGTCGGGGGGCTTCTGCGGGCGGAAAAATCGTGATTCACCCCAGTTCCAAAGTATGCAAAATACAATCCAAGGCTTGACGTTCCCCACGCATTGCTCGTGAATAAATTTGGGAAGGGGGGATTCAACTGTATTTTCCTCTGTGGTTTCGGGTTTTTGAATTAGGGAAGCATTTCTCAATCCACAAGGGCCCAGATGGATGTATCATTGCACTTGATATTGGGGTTTTATTGTTTGTCCAGTTCAATAGGGGAGGGGAGAAATTGGGCGCTGTTTTGAATGTCCACACATAAAGAAAACTATGGTAAAAGATCTTCTGTCCCAAATCGAGGCATTATTTTTTAAAATAACAACTTTTTACAGCCCCAGACTTATCTCATAAGCCACAGACCTTCCGCACGGCTAATGCAATCTAAAATCACTCATTAGAACGGAAAACTGAGATTGTCGGATTGTACGTGGCGTTACACGCATCATGCTACGAAAATACTTTTATTTAAATCTGAACACTAACACTAATGCGACGCTGTGTGCTATTGGTAGCATCTTTTGAAGCCTTTTTTGTAATTTTCTCCGAGCCTACAAAGTTAAAACTCACTTGCAATAATGTTTCCGCCGTCTCTTATTCCAATAACACCACTTGTGAAGTGCACAATGACGCATTGTGGTTACACGCCCTTTCTCGACTTTCTCGAGAGGAAAAAAGGTTCACTTCTAGCTGCACACATTTCAGAGCTCAGTAACATTTATTCAGTGGTCAATTTCGGAGAGAAATAAAGTTAGCTCCCGTTTTTACAAATCTCGTTTCCCGGAGCGGAATCGAATTCATTTTAGCCTGAAAACCAAAGACCTTAAATTGCAACATCGACGGGGTTCTTATTTTTATTACGTCTGTACATCCATAGCTGCAGGCTTCCCCATGAGTGTTCGGATCATGATTCAGGTCCTGTCACTACTGAGACATAAAATACCGCGCCTCTATATGTTAAGAGCGTTCATAAATCAGCTCCACCCAGGTTTCCTACGCCTTCGAGAGAAGGCGTAGGAAACAAACAACAATGAAGACAAAAATTTAACGCCTTTGCGCGCAACAGGTGTTTACCAAGGAACTGCAAGACGCTGACGTCTTCCACAGCGCATTTTCAACAGAGCTGAGATACTATAACACAGCGTTTTTCAATAGAGCTGAGATACTATACCACGTGGTCAATCATTATACAGAATGAGCCACGATTCTGAACCAGAGGACTGTATAAACACAAACAATAAAAGCTAAGAAATGGAGTAGCCCGTGTCAAGGAACAAGGGCTTAAAATAACCGCTTATATCGCTGTTATTACCTGTTAGAAGTATTTGACTGCTACTTTTTTCCCGTGTTTTTAATCTTGAGGCATGTGCAACTTAATCTATTGAGTATTGTTACAGAATAAGGTGTACGCATGGCTCCAGCAAATTTTTTCTGTGCCTACATCTGTCATAAAGGTCCCTCACCGCTACACAATGTGCAATGTACCTCCCCAGCCTTCGCACAGCCGCTTAGGCCAACTTGCATTTAGTACTTGCGGATACGGAGAAGCTTTTTATCAATCTCAGTGAGGTTAGTTTTACCACGTTTGCGTTCTGTGATCCACCCCATTCTTGACAAACGAAATGACAAACATTTTTGTTGTTTTTGTTTGAACAAAAACCTGTGTGCGATAGTCAAAGCTCGGCATGCCTTTGTAATTCGCTGCACGCTGTCCCGTCTACCGCGCTGTGCTAAACACGAATGCTTATCAGCCCGGTAACTTGCTTGACGTCTTGTATACCCTTTTTAATATTACAGATCACTCTAAGAGCGCAAAAGTACATTCGCATTCATCGAAGGCTTCTTTTTTCTTACAACATCGACTAAGAGTGGCCGATCGCTATATAGGCATATTTTCACACGCTTTTTCGGACAGTTTGTTCGTATATTTTCTTCATTGAAGTGTTATTTAGTTAGTCGTTTTCCACGTGACTCCTGCGTATCACTGGCACCGTGATACACAGGATGGTGTATGGCCGTGATTAGATTTGATTGATGGTGGAGTTTAATGCCACGAAGATACGCCTGGGCTGTGAGGCACAACGCAGTAGTGGGCTGCGGATTTATTTTGGCCACATGGGGATCTTGAATGTGCGGCGAAACATCGACACATGGACGTTGTCGCTTTACGCCTGATTCTCAAAAGCAGCCACCGTGTCCGGGATCGCACCTGCGTCCTTAGGCTGAGAAGGACAATGCCATAGCCACTGAACCACCGCGGCGAATCCACGATTAGATTCACATTGTGACTACTAAGGCGACATGCGTCTGCAAGCTGCAATACCAGCCAGAATGTCATCGCAATACACGATACGAGCCCACCAGCTTCCCTGCAAAGCCAGCCATCACGCCAGCTTCCCTGTTAACACTAAGGCAAGCTATAAAGACAGGCCACAAGAGGCCTGATCCACAAGCCCCATGCTATGTAAGTTTCGTATAGAACTGCTTACGAGTAAAAAGGAATAACACAGTACTGTAACCATTCGCCTCGCTCGAGAAGGAACAAAACGTATTTCCTTACTTTTCTATCAAACTATTGTCCATAAGCGAACAAATGGCACCTATTAAGCAGTTGAGCTGCTTAGAGTGCGTTTGCTTTCAAAGATATGTACCAACCAGCTCGAGTTTCAACTCTTCTGATGTCTGTCAACTGCGGCTTTCAGGATATTCGTATGACTTTAATGCCTATTTCGTCAATAGTTCTTAAGTACTTCACAAAACAGTTCTGGCGTGTTGACCGCAAACAGGGAAGCTGTCTTTGTATAATTTGAGGCGAAGCTGAGTGTTTCACTGGGTTGAAATGAGGTGGTTTTTTTTCAGGCGATACACACCAGATACCATGTGACAATATGGGGGCGGGCAGAACGGATACGAAGAGTGCGTCGCGTGAAGTGGTTGTTTACATCTTCGTTCGAGTGTTCCTCTGCGAGGAGGACGAGTGTGCATTGTTTGCTTTGACATAGTGTCGATAAAGCACCATATCAGCCGTCGAAGTAGACAAGGATATACGCTGCCCAATTCGTTAGCGCTAAGCGACGGATTGTTCCAAGAATTTGGTCATATGCGCCTGCGATTTTTCCGCTGTCCTACTGCGAAATGTATGCCATATCTGGAGTGAGGGGCTCCCGTTGTCAGCGGTCAGTTTGTTCCTGGTATTTAGAGATGATCTGATAATCTTTCTCGCGGCTGAGAATTTAGATTGTCATTCCGGGCCGTGGACATAAATGCGCATGTTTTTGACGACTGCAAACTTCAATGTCACCCCTTATTAAGAGCGGAGCTGATGAGCAAATCGTTTGTGTATAGTGTTCGCAATATTAGAAATAGCAAGGCAATGCCAAGCGCTCCTTCACAAGTGCCTCGAACACACGTTCGTCAAGCCAAGCATATGCACTTACGGAGATTAGCCAATATTGCCCCCCCCCCAACAACAACAACAACTGGCTAATCTCCAGTTGTTGTTGTTGTTATTTAGCTATATTTAGCCAAAATATCACTTATGTACTGACGTTTTGCCGCAAATATTCTTTAGGTTTTTTTTTTGCTCAACACGGTTGACAAGTATAAACATTTCCACCAGATTTCACTATTTTAGAAGAGCTTTGCCTATATCCCCTTCAAGCATTCTTTTGCCTTGCTGCATGTGTGTATGGCGCTTGCTCTCCTCCTCGCAAGGCTATGCTCTCTCCACATTGCTGCGACCACGTTACCACATTCGGTCCCGGGAAATGTTAGACCAAGCAAAGCTTCGATGTTAAAATGGGCTTGCTTCTGCTAGGTAATGCCAGTCTATTCCCTGGACCATAACTTTCTTGTTTTCAATACGACGAAACTCATATCGCCTAATTATATGGTTTGTAGTGACGAAAGCGGGTATACTACCTGTTTTAGAGTCATTTGGAATTTTTTCGGCCATCTTCTTGGTGTTTCTAAAACAATCTACTGATGATTACTATTCTTCCTAATTCGAAATTCCTGTGCAATGCGAACTGCAGTCTTCTCGGTCACGACGCATACCTGCTGCGTCTCAGGAAGTGATCGCGTGATAAGCGAGCGTACGGCGGAGCGCGCTGCTCGGCCGTTATCTCGCAGCGTGTCGCCGCGACCAGCGACCATGTTGTTGATTGATTTATTGTGGGGCTTTAACGCGCCGACGCAACGCAGGCGATGAGGCGCGCCGTAGTGGAGGGCTCCCGATTAATTTTGACCACCTGGGGATCTTTAACGTGCGCCGAAATCTCGCACACAGGGGCGTTTTTGCTTTTCGCCTCCATCAGAAAAGCGGCCGCCGCGCCGGGAATCGAGCCCGCGACCTCGTGCTCAGCAGCGCAACGCCTTAGCTACTGAGCCACCGCGGCGGGTCAGCGACCATGTTGTTCCAGATCGTGTTTCAACCTCCCACGCAAAGGTCATGAGGTTCGGATGAGCCACGCACGGAGTAGTAGCGTCTGCGGAATGTGTGAGGTGGAGGCAGTGAGAGAGATGGAGCCATAGCAGCGTGTGCCGCCGTCCCCTTCTTAATTTCGCCAGATGCTCCGACGAGCGTCTCGTGCGGGCTCAGAATACTGTCCTCCCCCGCACACCTTTGCCACATTTTTCTCCGCCGTTTTCTTCCTGCCTTCGCTCGCTCGGTTGCGACGCCGACGCCGTTGCCATTTCCACCGCCAAACCCCAGTAGCGGCCGACAGAGTGCTTGCGGTCTAAAATCCACATGTTCCAACCCATTTGAAACGGCCTTCTTGAGAACAAATTTTAATAATGGGTTGTAGCTATATTCACGTGCTAGTGGTGGTAAATTCATTAGTGGTGGTAAATTACTTATATGAAATCGCATAATTCGGCACACTTAGGTAACAACAGTAGCATGTGATTTTGGTCAGAAGCAGTATAATCACTATTTACTTGGGTGTAATATAACCGCATTCTTTTTATTATCCAAAACAACGGCTACAAATTGACATTTATTGCTTGCTAAGAGAACACATTTTTAAATGCATAACGTTGTTTGGGCATGCCCTAATGAATAATAGTGTCAAACTACATCGGCTATACATCGTTATATTAGGAATTAGCAAGAGCTCTTGAAGGGAGGCAAAAACCAAAAAATCCCGGGGCATCTCCACCAACGTGAAACCTGGTGAGGTGCGAAGCATACATTGTATAATTGTATTCTTGGCACCTTGACGTTTTTGTCCATGGATATGATACCGTTGAAGGGTAGATGTAACCATACGTGCTTGTAGCAAGAAGAGGTCTTGCCAGAGGAGTTGGAAAACGAGTGCCCCGGTGTGTTCTCGTAGTCAGCGTTACGTTCTACCGCGAGGTATTGGAAAAAAAGTGTCCCGTGGTTCAGTACTATGACTACGACGACGACGAACGACGAGGACAACGACGGGAGAAGCCGAAAGCCCGAGCCCCTAAGGGGCTTCGCCCCTAAAACGCCCATGTGTTCGATATTTTGGCTCACGTTAACGATCCCGAGTTGGTCAAAATTTAACTGGAGCCCTACACTGCGGTGCGCCTCACTGTCTGTGTAGTTCGGCGCGTTAAACCCTACAGCAAAAAAGAGCCCTTAAAGGGACTTTGCAACACTTCCCATAAACGCTTTCACTCTTCTCTTTGCGTCTGGAAGCACCGCGAAAGCTATAGTTATCGCCAGCACGGAGTGGCCCTGTGTGATTTGCTTGTCGCAGCAGATGCGGAATTCCCTTCTGCTTGTTTTACCTGGCTTTCTTTTTAAAGTGGCTATCGAATGCCTTTATTGCGGCAACTGAAGAAAACCCGGCCAATAGCCACTACGCCACTGCAGTGACGTAATTCCAGCGGTCGAAGAACGCCATGAATGGAAAAAAGAGAAAAATATTTCGAGCAAGTTTCTAAGTTATCTGGTGGCCCAGAACAGAAATTATTGAATGAGCTCCTTTGCGACACCTAATCTAAGTGCTCGATGTGTTAGTTGACTACGTCCTGCAAGCATTTACATTTAGAAAAAAAGTTGACACAGAAAAGTGTTCCAGGGTCCCTATATATATACTACTTATGGTAGTGATGGTGATATGGGAGTGACAGTTTTATTTGTAACTATACATTCAAATACAGATGAACTTCTATCAACGCTGTTTTTAACTACTACTGTTCTTATAACTTTAGCAAGATGCTCCGAGAAGCTACAGGCGAAGCAGTCCTTGTTAAATTACAGTCTGCATGTCAATGCAAGCAAAATTGCCGCAGACAGATCTTAGGCGTCCATACCATGCAACGTGTTACACTTTCCACCCGCCTTTGATATGGTACCTAATAGAAACCAAAATACCACGGCTTTCTTTTTCTCAATAGATTTGCGGTAACACTGTAAGTCGTCTTTACAACAAAACCTCATGGAGTGGTAGAGGTTAGGGGGGGAGGCGTGTTACGGATAAATAAAGAGACAAACTACATGAAATCCAAAGCTCACAGGCGGAACTTCAAGCTTAATACGGATAGAATAAATGGTCATCGCATAATATTGTTACGGGACTAAGGTGGACAATGCCTGACAGCTCCTTGAACTAACGACGATGACGACGACGACGACGAAGTGCCTCGCGCGAACCTTGCGCGAGCTCTGTCATGGCCGCACTGTACATAATGTGAATAGATCGCTTCACTCCATCGCATCGTTCGTCTCATCTGTGTCCTGCCGCCACGTAACATTTTGGTGGAGTGTGCGGTGTCATCCCCATCCTGGCCTCCACATCGCATCGTCTAGGCCCGGACGGAATCGTCGAGGAAACGTCGGCCGTGTCGGGCAGCCCCAGCCCACTGCGACGAGCATTCGACCACGTCCCCCGCCCCGTGACCCCAGCCCGTGACCAGCCGATGAAGACGAGCCGCTACATGCCGAGACCAAAAGAACAGAAGCCGCGTCCCCAGCCCTCTCGTCCGACGTGGTTCGAGTTCCTCCGACGGTCCGCTTCTGTCTTCAAGACATCGCTTTTGCGGGGCCAGGCATCATTACGTGCATCATCGTCATCGGTGGCGGCAGGCACATCTTCACTGTACCTTGCCATCGCATCGCTCATCCTCATCGCAATCCTCGCGTTGCCTCGGCCACGACCGGGTCGGTCGTCCTCGAACCGGGGGGTGATGTTACGGGACTAAGGTGGACAATGCCTGACAGCTCCTTGAACTAACGACGATGACGACGACGACGACGAAGTGCCTCGCGCGAACCTTGCGCGAGCTCTGTCATGGCCGCACTGTACATAATGTGAATAGATCGCTTCACTCCATCGCATCGTTCGTCTCATCTGTGTCCTGCCGCCACGTAACAATATACACAAAATGTGACCGATCTGTAACTTGAGTTTCTAAACTATGTAATATAGTTGAAAGCAGCATAGAGTGGGTATTATACCCCTGCCAGACGTATAAGAAAAATGACATTAAGTCCTTAATGCCCTAAGTACGCCTAAGCCATTAATTCGCTGTTACACGCAAAAATCAAATGCCAGTCCATCTAATGTAATTTTTGGTTTAAGTAATTCCGCACAACTCATTTGCCTTCACAAACGCCTTAAATCTGCCTACTCTCGAAAGCGATTAGCACTAAATGACACCAATGAAACTCTCAGCACCGGAGGGTTGACGCGGAAACGTAGTTGAACTTCGAAATAAGGCGCTTTTTTGCACTGTTGGTGGCAAAGTTCTGAAGAAGACGATGTTAACTAAAACAGCGGTAAAAGGCAAATAATTGTGTTATTCTTCGTTTCTAATTTTTTGCATTTGGCCGCCGGCGGCAGACGACGGTAGCTGCTGAAGCCACTTTTAGAAACAGTTCGCATCATTTTTTAGAAAACACTATTGCTCATAACGTTTTCTTTCACTCAAACACGTATGCCCTTGTAAGACGTTGCTCTCTACGTTAATAACTTTTAAAATATCAGTGAATTTATTTTTTGGTTATTATTCTCATCATGCCAAACGTACATTTAATGACTTGGCGTTTTTGCGTGTTGTACGGCCTGCCCAATTAATGTCATGCGGTATCTTAAGGCCCTAAACACATAATGTCCTTTTTTGTGTACATGTGGCGCGGGTATTAGTTCAACGAAGCCAAGGAAGTCTAACCCACCTCACACCCGAAAAACTTCATTGGTTTTATTTCTAGCCCCTTCAGACAATAGGCACGCCCAAATGACGCCAGAGACCCCAAGTAGTTCCTGCGTCGGCTTTGTGCCATTGCGGCAGTCTCTAAAAAGAGCAACGCCAGCCAGATAACGGGAGTGAGGTCAGTGCGGCTGCACCTTTCGCACATCTCGGAGTGCCATTGTCAGGAAAGCATTGCTTCCAAGAAAAAAATGCTTACATCGTGTTAAGCAATAGCGAACTAGCTCACTCCTCTGATTGCGGCATCAGTGGTTTTTTCATCTAGGAAAGTGCAAAGCTGAAGCAACTGGCTCGGGACCAGATATCAATATAAAAGCAGCATAAATCTCCTATTCACAAATAAAAAAAAAGTCAGTTAAGACGCCCTCTCATTTGTCTTCAACAGCAGGAGGATGATTATTATGATGATGATCATAACTTGAATTCCAATGGCAGATCCGGAGCGGCAATCGGGCTCTGCCGCCGAGCAGTTCGTTCCGTCGAAGAGCAGGCGCTGCAAAACTGCCCTTGGAACCCACCAACTCCAGCCGGAGCAAATAGCCAAGCGTGATGGGTACAGGAATTTACCGGCAGCATTTACGTCGGGCCCTTCCAAAAGCGTCTGTTTTCCTGCAAGCGTTTCTGGTTTTCCGGTCTCAGCCAAAGTCCCTTCATTGGCAAAAACTCATGAAGGGACTTTAGCCTCGACAGCGGCCAACGTTCCCCGTGACGAAAGCTTCGTCAGTCATCTAGAGGAAGGCGAAAAAGATCGACACGCTGAAGACCCGTTTATACGCAGTCCATCCAGTCGTTGTTCGACTGGTATCCTCCCCACTTCTCCCGAGTTTCACTGGTTTGAGGGGCGCTTACTTTGGTAAAGTAGCAAGCATGAACGGGACGCGGCGTACAGCAGTATTTTCCGCTTAATTGTGTGCGTGGCCGATGCGCAATTTTGGCGGAGCGGGTGCCATGGTGGTTCAAAGGGGGAGTACAGCGGAAGCAGACGGCGACCGCGTCACAAAATGGAGGGAGAGAGAGAGAGAGATAGAGAGAGAGAGAGGGGGGAAAGAGAGGGAGAGAGGGAGAGGGAGAGAGAGAAAAGCTTTTAATAAATATATGCACAGGGGCCTGTGTTGTCTCACAATCCATGCCTCAGGGGAAGTCGTAAAGCCGCTGTCTGATGCACCCCGCCAGTTCTCTTTGTTTATGGATTGTGCTTGTTGCCGTCAGTCCTGCGTGTGTTTGTAGTGTTGTGTATGGTCGTGCACTTCCAGAGGATGCGGTCATGGTCTAGTGTGACGTTACATGTCGCGTAGTCTTCTAGCTGGAGTATACAAGGTGTCTGTTTGAGCTTGTCTTATAAAGAAAACTTGGTGTCTTGTGATCGTGTCAGAGGGCTGCGGCATTTGCCTCATTCCCGTGGAGTAGTCCTTCAATATAGGTCCTGTAGGGACTGTGAGTGTTTGGTTTCGTTTTAGGTTGGCAGGAACCCGGGCTGCAGCTTCTCGGGCTAGCTGATTAGCTTTTTCTTAACCTGGCTGCCCAGGTATCCAGTACACTGTTCCAGCCTACTTGATGCTGTTGTTAATTGCCTTTGCTAGATGGCCCCACACGAGTGTCGGCCTACGTCGCCAATATAGAGGAAGCCAGATTTCTTGCTCCACGGAGCGACCTTGGCTGCGACGGCGCTCTCGATCTGCCAGACGAACAGAATTCGATTGCTCTAGATCTGCCATTAGAATGTGTCTGCTACTGAAGGAGCAAAAACGTTGCTCTGGAAGTGCTCCGGATCTTCCATTGGGATTCAACAATAATGATAAATTGTCTAATGGGGCACAGGTGTTGTGCAATTTTAGTGTAGGGAAAATTAAGGAAACAATGGCAAAGTTATGTGGAGTATGACGCCCCCTCGAAATCCGTGTGTTTTGAATTTGTGTAAATCCTTTTCTTTGACTTTTTATTTTTCGTGTTTTTTTACTTAATTTTTTATTATGATTGCTGCTTGCGTTGTGTTTTTCGCTCCCTACCCCCTCCTGAAAAAAAAAGTCCTGTGCATGCCACTAGCTGGGGATACCCGATAGCGCAGCCCGGGCGCTGTAGAATGGGCAGATTCATAATAAAAGTTTTCAAAAGTTTACTGAAGCGCGAGGAATTGTCTACCAACGCTTAACACCCCCCTCCCCCCACCAGGTCTCTTCACGGTGGTGTTCTGTTTCTTCGTAAATTGTGGTAGCTACGCCAATTATGCATTTTTGTGCAGGTACAAAGCGGTGCGCTGTTGTGGCTTTTTATCGTCTTACTCACGCTTAGTTTTTTCGAAGCCTTTTAAGTTTTCTCTTTGATTTGTAATGGCGGTGTGCCAGACAGACAGTTTAATTTCGTTAATTCGGGTGTGTTTATTTCAGACTTGTTTTTAATTTTATGCGCCAAATTATGTCTGTTCATGCACTTTTATAGCAAATAAAAGGCCAACTACGCATTTTTAGCAGATACAGTGTTACACGAGGAGTGCTTTTGGGTACTCCTCAAAGAATCGTCACGCATTAAAAATGCTCTGCGAAAGAAACACCACAGGATTTCTCACGCAAGGGGTGTTTCCTTTAACAAGCCATCATGCAGCGCACCGTAGAAGCCATTTCACCATGGCACGAGGTATCTAGCGCGAGGAAATACACCGATTACACTAAAATAAGCGAGCATGTGTGTGATTCCTGCACGGGTAGCGATGCCTTTAGGGTGTGTCATTGTTTAACTAAGCGTGACACCATAAGAAATTTGTGAGAGAAGTTCTGTGGTAATACTCGCCCAATCTTTACTCTTACGGCGAAGTTTCCGCGAGAACATTCTCAGAGTGCTCAACCCGACATTTTTAGCAAGAACGGAGGCGGGGCGCGCAAAAAGCGGAGAATATGTAACGCCGATTCGCGGAATGCACACCGACAGTGAGGAAATCACGGCTCAGGGTAGGGAAACAAAATGGGAGGAGAACTGATAAGAACTGTCGACGCATGCAGATAAGGCTTATCACGAACCCCTGACCCATATTGGCCATCTGGCAGGAGCATATGGCTCAAGGGATATCCCAGCAGTCGCATTCTAAGAGCGGGAAAATGAGGATCTGCGTAGGATTCCTCGCAGGAGTTCTGCTGATCTCAGGTACTGTAGCCGATGGAGATGTGGGCGTCCCTGAAGAGGCTGTGAGCCAAGGCGGTGAGTTGGGATGGGAAGGAATGTTATAAGTGCTCACGATTTTTGAAGTTCCCGCCTTAATGTTTCGTAACTTCACACGAGGCAATTTGCAAGCGCAGACGCCCTAATCAGAACGGTGCTTTAAACCAAAACAAAATTCTGACACCAAAAATTCCAGTTTAACGTGTGTAAATTACAGTGCTGGGCTTATTTTAAAGCAAGGCTTTCTAGCTCTACCAGCCAATGGCGTTTTCGTGGTGTGAGGGATAACAAACTCCCAAGGCGGCGGAGGCGGCGGCTGGGGGAGGGAGAGAGGTGGAGGATTTCTTCCACGGAGCACACTGTAGATGGTGCGGCGAATTTACCCAGCGTTCCCCGCGCATGATCGCGGGGTGGTGGCGGCGGCGGCGGTGGTACGGCTTCGTCTTCTGCTTTATTGACGGTTGTTTGGGCCTGTTTTGGCGCAGCTTCGCGTTCATTGCGCGCTGCCTTCGCATGGCTTAACTTGTTCGACAGCCCCTCCTGGGTAACCCGGACCCGACGGAATTAAGTGGTCGTACGGCAAACATACGTTAAGGATTGGTTTGCAGGGCGCGAAAACAAAATCTGACCGCAAGAGAAACGCTAACTTTCGTGCACTGCTTGCCACGAATGGGACTCCGTTTTTTAAATTGGTGAATTTTTAAAATATCACTTCGGTTGTGTTTTAAGAGGTATTACAAAAGGCGAAAGTAGAAACTGGTCCTGATAAATAGCGATAATAAAAGTTCCCACAGCTTTCCCCGATTCTTAAACTTACTAAGCGAACCAGTTGAAATCGGTATAAATGGGAATTACTAAGCTCACATGCCGAATGGTTTCAGTGTCTGCGCTTGTGTCGCGCGGTGCTGTAGCCCCAAGCTCACACATCAGGATGGCTAGGTTCCACTGTCTCACCCTTCGAAAGACGCTCCTTTCAGCTTTCTTTCTCCCGAATCACGGCCGGGCTACAGCGGCGGCGTCCGTCACACTAGCCCGGCTGTGGCCGACGCTGCTGCTGCGTTCGGGACGCCGCCTCCTCCCCCCCTCCCCCCCCCCTCCCCTCCCCCCCCCCCCGAATTCCAGGTAACGGCTGGCCGAATCTCTGGTTTTACTCTTTGTAGAGCCACGTGTGAGAATTCAAGTGACGTCGCACGGACAATTGTTGTGGGTGTCGTTTAAGCTTTCTTTCCAACCACCTTCACATCGTAGATTGGAGCCATTTTTTGTGTCGGCCGAGTCTTATAAGTAATCTGACTACACGGTTTCTACGAAATACTGGATTTCAGTGAGTCTGTTTAAGGGCCCAGGCTAACACACATACACACACAGAAAAATAAAATGATCAGTCGCTTTGGTTTTCCTTGATGCATCTTTTATGACGAGTCATTATAATAAATATGCAAAGTTAACAATAATAAAGTTAAGATTTTTAACCTAGTCTGAAAATATAGCTGGATTGTGTAATGATGTGTCATGACGTATCGTTGCGTGATGACACTGCATGGGCACACAAAATATTCGAGTGGAATGACACCTCAAATATTGTTATCCGTTAACTTCACTGCTATCGGCACAGCGGTTGGTCATTTAGGTGCGTTGTCGTGAGCCAGCCCCAGGGGAGTTTGTTGTAGCGGACGTGAAATCAGAAACACAATTTTCAGCTGAATGTCAATATTTTTAAACAAGCACAACGTCATCCCGGAGAGCCAGTACGCCTTTCGATGAAAAAAAAATCTACGAAACACGCGCTTGTAAATGTTAAATATAAATAATAAAGAACCATCAAGAACAAAAATATACGATTGGCTTATTTCTTTATTTAAAGATTTCCATTCTATTTATCATAACGTTTTCCTAACCAAGCGACAAAACTATATAATACTGGGTATCGCAAATAGTCTTCTCCGAAAATAAAGTATGCACTGCATATTCCGTTACATCCGTTCAAGCTTAAACCAATTCTTCTGCTAGAAATATATAAAAATTACATATTAGTTTAGTGTTTAAAATAATTGGAGTTTAAGCTTCAGTGAACAATTTAGTATCTATCAGTAGGTATTTACATTTATGTTGGCGTTAGATTGCTGAGGCATGGCTTGCGGCTCAGATCGCGCTGGAATTTGAATAATTTGAACAGTGATAATTTGGCTGTGACGATTTCACTGCTTCGATAATTTGGTTGTGACACCTTCGATGCTTTAAAACCAAATTGCGAATGCTAACGTGGTGCCTTTTAAACTTTTTTAAATCACGAAACATTCTTCACACCTCACATTTATGCAAACCGCCTGACGAACTGGCAGCTAAGTCGCATTGTTTTGCTTCAGAACTCGAGAGAGCTTTGCTCAAAACTTATAACCATCGCGGTGCTTTCGTCTGTTTTTTAGTTCGACTTCTGGTCTGCAATTGTAAGCCTAACTAGTACTTAGAGAAAACTAAACAAAATAGGAGGTCCCTTTTTAATAAATTGGTCCTTGAGGAAGCTTCGCAACTTCACACCATAAAGAACTCTTAGTTCTGCAATTCCCCCGCCCAGAAAATTACTTCGATAAACTAATCTGCTTTTTCTCTTTCTAATGTAGACCTTCCGACAATACGCAGTCTGTTTCCTGAAATTGTGTAAAAATGCGTCATTCACAGCTCATTTGGGCGCATTTCATGATAAGATGCACTAAGCAGTTGTTTTCTAGACTTAAATCATAACCAAGCTCCCGCCTTGTTTCAGAAGTAACGGATAACCTATTGCAATTCAACCAAATTGTTCTAAAGATGATGCTGTGTAACCTTACGGGGCCCTCGGCTGGACGCAAGCGCCGATCGTACTGGGCGAAAGCCGAAGCACGTTCGATCTTGCTTGTGCAGACAGCTCCACGGCAAGTCCTTGAACAACAGTGTTTGAAATGTAGTGGAGTTACCGCGTAAAAGATGAGACAATTTCTTTTTTTCCCCATCATTCCGATGTCTAAATTCACTTTATTGTGTTCCCTTGACCATCCCCATCTGCGTTGGCATGATTTCCTTCGCTCGTTGCGTAAACTAAAGCAATGACGCATACAGCTAAAGTCACTGTGTGAGTCAGACTCTAAGGCTAAGTCGTTTGGCTGCCGACCAAAGACACCGGTTTATGTTGGTAACGGCGGCTGTTTTTCTCATTAAAAGGCAAAAAAGAAAGCTCCCATGAATGGAGATTCTGGCGCTCGTTCAGGAAAACAATATAATCTAAATTAATCGTTTTTATTACGCTACGCACGTCTCGTAGCTTCAGTTGCTCGTAAAAAGATCTTGATGTATAAGAACCACGAAATTGAGTGTGAATTGCCAATTTTTAGTGCCCGATACGTTCGCCATCTATTCCAATCCGTGCAACACAGGAGCCGCAAGGTTTACTTATGGCAAATACCATCTACAATTTGCACGTCCACGGCGCTGCCGTTCTGGGCCACTGCCCGTTGAAGTTCCAGCCGACACAAGAAAGCCACAGCTCCGCTGTGTCAGGATATTTCGCACTGGATGTAACTGGGTTAAATATTTTTATCGTCTTTGGGATCGTCTGCCGTCTGCTGTTCCAGATATCCAGCTTTCAGAAATAGTACTCGCGACTTCTTATTTCAGGCTTGTTCTCGTTTTACTGTTATTGAGCACGCCTTTGTCTGCGTTTGGGATGTTTCCTAATAAGACCTTTTAATGCAGTAGCAAAGGAAGCCGGTTCATATTCAGTGAACGATCTCATAAATTCACGTCAGAAGAACTGGGAACCACACTCACAGTAATAAAAGAAATACAAGAACAAGCCAACGAACCTGAACAAAACCTCGTGAGCCGGTTTTTTGCAAGCTGATTTGCAAAGCAGAGGGCAGAAAATAGACGGAGTTGAAGAAAATACAACGTTTATTGGTATTTGTAACAATGAACAGAGAGAATCTTATATTGTAAATCGTATGAGCTTGTATTTACTATTTGTTATCACCCTGAGCTAGCGACGTTTTCTGATCTGCCCCGGGAATGGCATGGGGGATGGCGCGTTTTGTTTCACACACCGCGTGTCGCGCCGCGTTCTAGGTTAATTTAAAATGATCCGAAAAGAAGAAGAGAAATACGAAGGGCGCGGATGTGCCTTCGCGCCGTTCCTGCGAAAACCCTGATTTTCTCGGGGTTACCTCATCCCATTTGCCAAAACGCCCCTTGGGGTTTCTTTCTGACGTACGTGGGCCCTTCAATTCGGAGAATTCCGTGGATCGCAGTAACTTCGTCACGACGAACCCAGCCTCCTCGGCAGCGACCGCTGCCGCTGCTGACATGGCTTCTCATGATCTCAACCCCTACTCAGCGCTGGAGATGGATGTGGGCAATCCAACAGAAGACATCGACAATATAACTGGTGAGACAAATACAAAGTTCATAACACCTATGCCAAAAAGGCCAAGCGGCAAGCCTCCCGTTCTAACACTCCATCCGACGCCTCTATGCCTGCTGGATCAGCCGCATCATCAACCGCCGCTTCCACGAGCTCCTCTCAGCTCACTACTGGCCACCAACACAAGGACGTAGAAGCCCCTACAACCAGCAAGGCTAACCACAAGACTTCAAGCATGCCAATTCAGCGAACCCGATTGCCCATCACCGTCATTTTCCGCCCCAAGGAGCCAGTCAACCTAAAAAAATAGGCCTCATTCATGCGCACCGAGCTATTGAGCGCCATGGCAAGACGTTTCCCATAAACTATGCCTTTCAGGTGCGCCTTTTGGAATGCTCAAACCTACTACTCGCTGTAGACTTGGAGTCACCTCTGCTTGCTACTCATCTACTCAGTCTCACGCAACTGGAGGTGCAAGGAAACGTCCTTCCAGTCACCGGGTACGAACCCCTTCCCACCGGGCATAACAGATGCGTAATACACGGAATACAGGACATTCCGCTAATGATCTCAAGCAACACCTGCGCTGCTCGGCCGCAGAAATCATCACTGCTCGTCCGCTAGGCAAGACAAACTCAGCACTTGTCACATTCAATGCCCCATCACTCCCGCGCATTGTTCGTCTCTTCAGCGTCGTTACAAGAGTCTTCCCCTACAAGCCACGCACTCTTGTATGTGACACCTGTCACCAGATGGGTCATAAAAAAAGACATTTGCCCAAACCATACAGCGCCCAAATGTTCCACGTGTGGTCTGGCCGCAGTAGAAAACCACCAGTGTGCGACTACACCATCCTGCACCAACTGCAAAGGTGCGCATCGCGCTACTGATCCGACATGCCCGGCTCGTAAACAAGCCCAGGATGCAAAATGTAAACGGCTCAAGCACCATGCGCAAATTAGACATAAAATGCCTCAATGCCCAAACTTTAGCTTGGTTCCGTCGTTTTCAAGGAATGAATTTCCACCATTGCCGTGTCAACAGGCATCGCCATCAACCGGCTCTCATGTTCCATCTATAAGAGACCAAGTCAAGAACAGCCAGCCAGCTCCAGCCGCCCAGCCGATTCTTTCCCACTTCGAAAGCCTGAAGCAGGAAATTTTTGCCTCGTTGCAAACGTCACTTGTCCGCCATCAAAGAACAGGTCATCTCCATTATGCAGTAAGAAATAACGAACCAGATCCAGCACCATGTCATGCAAGCGATGCAACAAAACGTGATCCCACAGCTCCAACAATACATCTCAGCCGAGGTTCACCGGGCTGTTTCTGACGTCACAACCTCCCTGCCCAACATCATCGGTAGCACTCTTCAGTGTCAACTGCAAGTTCAACCAGCTGCCGAACTATCATGAATGACTACTAGCTGCACCTTCAGAATTCAACGTGGATTCTCCAATGGAACTGTCGAAGATTGCATCCAAGGAAGGCAGAACTTTGCCTACATCTGCAAAGAACTCACCCTATAGCGTTACTTCTCCAAGAAACCAATGACTCTAGCACCACTTTACCCGGTTACATTGGCTACCACCAACTTTCCATCAAAGACAGACGCATGGGTTGGCCTTCGACTCCAGGTAAAGCTGCAATATACGTCGACAAGTACATTCCCCACACACAGTTAGACCCTACCAAATACTGCACCACATTGCAGGAAGTCATTGCAGTTTGCTGCACATTCCGTCAGCGTACATACATCATTGTTTCGGCCTATTTTCGCCCGGGACGCCTACCTACTTTGCGCTATGACTTCAGTTGGATCTCTCATTTGCGTAACCTGTTCCCATCTGATTTTTTCATAATTGGAGGAGATTTGAATGCACATCATCAAGATTGGGGTTATCCAAGCACCAGCCATCAGGGCCATCAATTACTATCTAGCATGACATCGGCTAAGTTAGTCCTGTTTAACGATGTAGACATGCCAAATAGATTAGCTCAATCCAATCGTCAAAACAACACTACACCAGACTCAACATGGGGTAGTCACAAACTTAAGCATACCTGGAGTGCACTACCTGATACTATGGGCAGCGACCATCTCCCTATAGCTGTTACCCTGCATTCTAAAAGCAACATTCTATACAGATATGTACAACACATCAATCGAGACTGGTACCGCTGCGCCCCCATGAACACCAATTTAGAACCATCGAGCCTAAGTCTAATTATGGAGGCTATTCGCCACGCCAGAAAATAATCCGTTACCAGGACGCGTGTCCATCTAAAAAAATGCAGACCCTGATCGGCATCTACTTGAGCTCTGTAATTCCTGTCTTCTTTTACTAAAGCGTATACAGAGAGAAGGCATCACACCACGCCTTAGGCGGAAACTCAACCTCGCAACTAAAAGGGCTACATCTTACGCTAAGGACTTCTACACTAAGCAATGGAGAGACCTCTGCGACTCTTTAAGTGGGTCTCTTCATCTTTCGCGAATCTGGACAATCCTTAATTCAATGTTCGGTAAGACCAAAAGCAGCATGACTGCCGAAAGTGTTGCATTACATTTGAATATGACACCTCACGAACTGGGTATAAAGGCAGGAGACAGTTTCTTTCCTCAACCATCCATGCCCCAGATCCTTCCATTTACGCGCCTATCCTCCCCCATCCACCTCCTATGGACATGGACTCACCTTTCACGTTAGGGGAATTAGAGCTTGCTTTGCACGCCACCAAGTCGAATGGAGACCCGGGAAAGGACGTGATTACACATTCTGATTTCAAAAACCTTTTTGAGAATGCCAAAACAGCTTTATTAAATAAGAGGAAATAAACAATATTTGGGAACGCGGCACACTACCTCCAGATTGGAAAAATTCTGTTGTTATCCCCATCCCTAAACCAGGCAATCCACCTACCTTCCTAACCAGTTTACACCCAATATCACTTACCTCCACTATCTGTAAATTAAGGGAACGGATGCTCTTATATGGGTTACAACATTATATAGAAAGAAACGACGTGCTACACCCTTTTCAAATTGGCTTCAGACCGCATGCCAGTGCCCAGGATGCTGTACTGCTCCTTCACGAGCACATTCTTCTCCCTACTAGTACAGTGCAAACAAGAATAGTAGTAGGCATTGACATCAAAAGGGCGTTTGACACTGTCACGCATGAATCAGTAATTGAAAGCGCTGAACATTTCGGAATCACAGGCCGAGCTTTGAATTTCATTACGTCTTTTTATTCAATCGTACTTATGAAATTGCAATAGGAGACATAACTTCGCCCCCTCGACCTAATCGGATTGGTGTGCCGCAAGATGCTGTCTTGTCTCCTACTCTTTTTAATTTGGCAATGGCACGCCTGCCCACATATCTCACCAGTGTACCTATGTGCACTTCACAATCTACGCAGACGATATAACATTGTGGTCAAACGAAGGCTCAGTAGGGGAACAAGATTATATGCTTCAGCAAGGTATTGACGCTGTTACAAATTTCCTTCACGATGTTGGTATGCAGGCCTCACCTGAAAAATCGGAGTACGTCATGGTACTTAATGGGCCCAACTTCAGGACGCAACCAAATCCCGAGCTGTTCTCATTGAAGCTAAATAATCAGCCTATTCCTTGCAAATCATCTAGTAGGGCACTGGGCTTACACATTGATCAAGACACCCAGGCTACCACATGGGTCACTAACATAATTCAAATAATTAAACAGATTCTCCGCATTATAAAGCGCTTCACGGCCCACCAGTCTGGCCGTAAAGAACCTGACCTTAGACACCTCACTCACACCCTCCTCATTTCACGAGTCATGTGTGCCTATCCTTACCTCAATATTACTAAAAAGCAACAACCAACCCTTGAAATACTTAATAGGGAAAGTCTACGACTCATTACCGGCCTACCCACTTACGCTAGAATCCATGACTTTGCGACTGCAGTAACATGCCTACATACGCCGACAGGGCATACACGCTCCGTAACTCGCATGTACAACGACTGTCCACCTCACGGTACGGCCGACATATCCTTGAAGCCATTGGCCACAATACCTCGCAGCTGCCAGACATAGCCAACACATCAGAACCATGGGCCGCCCTATCATTACCGGATCCTAAACCCGATGCCCAACCACAAAACAGGGGGAAATCTGCAAAACAACACCAAAAACGGTCTTGCCACCCTAATACACTCAGCATCTACACTGACGCATCTAAAACAGAATCCAGCACAACTTCGGCATGTCATACACCGGCATTTAACTTCAATAGCGTTCATTCCTTGCCACCAGATACCACCATTAAAGGGGAAGAACTAGAAAGTATCATCCTCTCACTTCGTCGCATTGTTCATAACATATCATCTTTTTCCATGTACAAACTCATACACATTCAAATAGATTGTCGGGAAGCTTTCCTGGAATGTCGCCATCAACTATCATACAGCCTACCAGTTAAGAAGATCCAAGAACTCAAGAGCATCCTTCATCAACAGAACATCGACGTCACCATCACGTGGGTGCCCGGCCATGTCTGAATCCCTGGAAATGAGGCGGCTCATTTGGCGGCACGTGCATCGTTCACAAACGACCCCAAGCCAGCTTGACGCCTTCGGACTGCGATTATGACCCTGACGAGCACCGGACCGCCATCAAACAACAACGGAAAGGCTTTCTCGCCTCCCTG